>NC_034600.1:74421151-74435776 GCF_900095145.1 Mus pahari | reverse complement strand
CCAGAACTCACTTTGTAGACCAGGCTGGCCTCGAACTCAGAAATCCGCCTGCCTCTGCCTCCCGAGTGCTGGGATTAAAGGCATGTGCCACCATGCCCAGCGAGTTACCAGTTTTAAGCTAACTTTGTTGTTACCAATGTTACACATTTTTAATCATACCCAATAACTTATAAGTCAATAAATACTCTTATGACCAAGACATCTGGAGCATATTTATACCTTTAAGGCCAGTCAGAAACCAAATGAAGTAGCTACACAAATCTTATAAATTTAGACCAAACAAGGATGTTTTACTTTCCTGGGTATAATTTCAAGAGAAAAAGCACTTTGTCATTTGCTGAACCCAATGATCACAATAGCAGAGATTTCCCCCCCCCCCCAAAAAAAACCTATCATCTTATTTGCCTTAGAACTAAGAAGCTGCTGACCCCCTTTAAAAGCAGCTTTTCAGCAGGGCCTCTCCTGCTGTGCTTGACTCCTGGCTAAGGGTGCCTCTGCTGTGCAAACTGAGACGGAATCAAGAGATGCACAGCCAGCAGATAAAGTTTTAACCATTTTTTTCTTTTCAACATAAAACATAGAAAAGTCATTCAGACAACGAAACAAAAACAGACACGAATTGACACGTGGAAAGATTGGTGCACGAAACACAGACAGTACAGAGAGAACTTGATGTAACCAGAACTAAGGATGACTCCTGTAGGGGCCAGAGAGAAAGCAAGCCTTCTCCGGATTCCTTCTGTCCCTGGGAGAGCTCTGAAATCCATTTTCCTTCTCTCTTGATCTCTATTTTTCTCATGTCACTTATATATCTAGCATTCCCCCCTCCCATTTTTGTTTTGTTTTTTGGTTGTTGTTGTTTTGTTTTGTTGGGTTTTTTTTTGTTTTCCTACTCTATTTTTATTTTATTTTATTTTATTTTAAGCCCTGCTCCTCTCGCCTGATGCAGTTCCCAACTGCAGACAAGTGCCTGTTTAGAATTTTCCAGTCCCATTTTTCCACTGTCAACCCCTAGCTGATATCAGCATTGGGCCAATGCTGACTCAGTCTAGCCTGTATGGTTTTGCCTGGGAATTATGGCTGCTGGCAGCTACAGTGCTGCTTACTGGCTTGCTTTCCCTGGCTTGCTCAGCTTGCTTTCTTATAGAATCCATGACCACCAGCCCAGGGACAGCACCACCCATCATGGGCCCTCCAACTCTTGATCACTAATTGAGAAAATGCCTTACAGCTGGATTGCATGGGAGGCTCCTTTCTCTGTGATAACTCCAGCTTTTGTCAAGTTTACACACAAAACAAGCCAGTGCAATATTAAACATAATTTATATCATTATAACGGCATCTTTATTTACTTTTTTTAAAAAATTTTTTTTAAATTTTTATTTTATGTATGAGCACACTATTGCTGTCTTCAGACACAGCAGAAGAGGGCATCTGTGATGGTTTGTATATTCTTGGACCAGGGAGTGGCACCATTTGGAGGTATGGCCTTGTTGGAAGAGGTGTGACCTTGTTGGAGTAGGTGTGTCACTGTGGGTATGGGCATAAGATCCTCATCCTAATTGCCTGGAAGTCAGTCTTCCACTAGCAGCCTTTGGATGAAGACATAGAACTCTCAGCTCTTCCAGCACCATGCCTGCCTGGATGCTGCCATGCTCCCACCTTGGTGGTAATGGACTGAACCTCTGAATCTATAAGCCAGCCCCAATTAAATGTTGTCCCTATAAGAGTTGCCTTGGTCATGGTGTCTCTTCACAGCAATGGAACCCCTAAGATAGCATCCCATTATAGATGGTTTCAAACCGCCATGTGGTTGCTGGGAATTGAATTCAGAACCATTTCAAAGAGCAGCCAGGGCTCTTAACTTCTGAGCCATCTCTCTAGCCCCTTTGGTTGTTTCTTAACATAAAAATGGATTTCTATCACAGTTCCTGCTTATTATATCAACATTCATTTCTAAGTGACTACAAATATATTTTATAGAGAGTTTCAATGATATAAACTTATATCCCTGATCATGGGATGTGCCATGATTTGGTTTTTTCTTACGATCATATTACCTATCTTAACTACTGCCCATTTGCCATTCGAGGAAAGTCCTTAAGGGTTTCTCAGATTCACAGCTTGTGAAAGACTGTGTACTGTGTATTCCTCCCAATGTGTAGTGACTAACTAGGTAAGTTCTTTCTAGCTCTTGACAAACTTCTTTGCACATTTTCTTCTGAGTTTTGGTTACCTAAAACCTTAGTAAAAATGTTGATAAAGACAGGTGGCAACGAGGATAGTGGAGTTTCTCGAAGTAAATGGTCAGTTTCTCATGATCCATGGGCAGGTCCTTGACTCTCTCATCAAACCTTGTCATGTAAAAACAGTCCAGGTATTGCCTTCGTGTGTGTGTGTGTATCTGTGTGCATGCACATCTATGTATGGTATAATATCTGCTATGGAACTTAATTTCATTGTTGTAATTCTACTGCTCATACAATGATATCAAAATTTATTTGCTTCTTCCTGGTTAATGAAATTTTGGAATTTTAAAGAGTTTTAATTTAACAGACATGCTATCTGAACATTCTTTCCCTCTTTCCTGTCTTCCTTCTTCTGTATCCATCCTTCATGCTTTTTAAAATTTATTTGTATTGAAGTACAATTAGAAATAAAAAACTTTGGATCATAAAACACACACTCTTTACTTTTAATGATAATTGCAAATTATTTTTAAGTAGATTTAGTAATTCTCATTTTCATCTAAACTATAGCAAAATGATAGTGTGTGTGTGTATGTGTGTGTGTGTGTGTGTGTGTGTGTTGGTGTTGTTGTTCTTGTTTTATCTGCTAAATTCATAGAAGACTAGTGTTTCAACCTGTCTTTTTAGACTGTTAATTAGTTTCAGGAAGTTAGCACATATTTGGTTAGAGATATGTTTCATCTCTCAGCATGCGCATCTGTTTTGCTAATTCTGCATGCACTTGTGCCTCTCCGTGTGATTTACACTACGTTATATCTTCTAAATACTAATATGAATCAGTTACATCACCTGAAATTATCTAGAGATCATCCTGTCATTCATTTTATTTTATAGTGCTGCAAGCTGAAAATATATGTCTTTTTTGTTACTACTATAATCAAAGCCTAATTTATGGTTAAAGCATATTCATTGTCTTATAAACAGTCTCAACCCATGCACATAAAATACTCTCTTCATTTGCTTTCTTTTGTTAAAATTTACATTGTCAACCTTCGCTGTATGTAGTAAGTGGCACAAGAAAGGGCTGATGGTTGGCTTTTCCAGGTGGAGTGCCACCCCTCCTCCATCCCCATCCCCTATCCACGCATTCTCTCCTCTTCCCCTATCCCATCCACCCCCTCCTCCACCCACCCTCTGCCCCATCTATCCCCTCTCCTGACTACCCCTCTCCCCACTCACCCTCCTCCCCCACACAACACAGGCAATTGTACCACTCTGCTGATTGGATGTCTCACACTGTGCTTCCATTTTTTCCTTTTATTTCTCTCCCTGACCTTGATTTCCTTGTTTCTCCCTGCTTGGCTGACCTGTCTAGCTGCCCTACTACCCCTAGGAGTACCTAGGTCTTTTGTGGTCTCTTTCATATTCTTTCTCCGTTGAAATATCTGTCCACATTTTGGTTCTCACTTGGTTTGAAGTTGCTTTAATACACAGCTCAGGATTATAGGCATGCTTAAACCTCATTTTAAATATGTCAACATGGGATGATGAGATGTGGCAGGGATAAAGGTGTCTGCCACCAAGTCTGATGACCTGAGCTCAATACTGGAGCTCACAAGGTAGATTGGGAGAACAGATGCCTGTAAGCTGTCCTTTGTTGCTTCACTGCAGGCTGTGTGTGTGTGTGTGTGTGTGTGTGTGTGTGTGAGAGAGAGAGAGAGAGAGAGAGAGAGAGAGAGAGAGAGAGAGAGAGAGAGAGAGAACAGATGCAGCCTTTGCATATTTCACCAAATAAAGACAGTACAATAGAAAGTAAAAATAAAATAAATATGTCAAGCTAATGTCTTTTCGTAAAGACTTTTTTTTTCTTCTCTTTTTGGTCTTTTAAAAGTTATATTGAGTTCTTACCAAGTGTTATTTGATTATCTTCTTGGATATTGTACCTATGTTGCTATGGTAAAAGACATTGTTAATCAGATTTTCTTGTTATTGCTTTGTAAAGAAATACCACGTTTTCTATTGATATTCTACCCAACACATATTATTCATCATAATACTTTATAGTTAGATTCTATTAGATCTTTCTACGCAGGGAGTTATTTTCTGCAAATAAGACAGTTTTGCTTTCCCTTCTCCGTTTATAGCTTCTTTAACTTAATTTTTATTTATTTTTTCTTGCAGTTTACTGTTCAGAAGAGATCAGATTGCTTGTGCTTTTCATGATGCTGATGTGACAGGGATCTTGTGCCAATTGATGGTCTGCCTCCAGCATTTCTTAGTTTCAGAGGAGTTAGCTGCCTCAGGGACTCACTCCCAAATATGTGTGTATACACGAGGAAGCTACACATATTATACATGATATAAAGCATGTTTGATGTTGACTATGTGGTCACAAGTTTCTCAGTGTCTCTTGGTTCCTCTTGAGGTTCAGTAAGCCTCACTGTTACTTGGTGGAATTTTTTAAATGGGCCACAATTTCTCACCAGCTTTACTTTGCCTTTTCTCTAGGAGCATCATTGTTTCTCCATAAGGGACAGAATTTAATTTCTGTCCTCTTGACCCGTGTCTACTCAGTTAGTCCTAGCGCTATGGTCTGTTTCAATTCACATAATTTAGTGGAGAGTGGAGAATTTTAATTCTAGACCTAAAGGGAGACCTTCCATCCTTATTCCCATGCAGCCCTGACTTCTGTGACCATGTAGAACAAACCCAGGGAAGTGTCCTCATGTACACCATTTAGAGAGTTGGGCTGAGCTGGTCAGGATTGACTGACAGATGTGTGAACAGAATTCCTTTGGAAACATCTTATTTATTGCACTGTGTGTATAAGTTAGGAAGCCACAGAAGATCTGCTTGCTTTCTAACCTTAACTGGATTGCCTGTCCAGAGAATTGCATGCTAACACATGCTAATTCATTATTTTTGTTCATTTATTTTTCATTGATATTTTTATGAGTTCTTTGAGAATTTCATACAATAGGTGTTGATCATCTCATCCCTTTCCTTAATCACTCCCAGATCTACCTTACCTCCCCTACCCATCCACCTTTGTATTTGTTTAATAATTGACCAAGTCCAACTGTGCTGCCCAAATATTCTTGGTTATATGGCCGTCCACTAGAGTGTGGTTGGCTTTAAGAATGCAGTGGTAGCTGCATTCATAAAGAATATGACTTTATCTCTTTCAGCAGCTATTGATTGCTGGTGTCTTCTTAATTACCGTTGGGACATCACATCTGCTTTCTCCTCACTCCATGCTGGATTTGCTCTGACTTAAGTTTCCCAGGTTCACTCTCCCTTCCCATGTAATCTAATGCTAGGTCATTTTTGGTTGCTTTTCCCCATCAATGTAATTTTGTGCCTGTATGACTGACCTTCCCCTGAAATGTGGTCAACTTCTAAGTGGCTATACATTTGAAGAAAGCAGACCTTTCTCCCTCTGTCTGCTTAGAATTGCCAATATCTCTTTGACTGGGCATAAAAGTTCGTGCCCAGCTCTCCTCTGTGTGTGGGGATTTGGTCTGTTCTAGGCTTGCAGAGGTTTTGTGCATGCTATCACAACAGGTGCTGGCTGTGTCACAGGAGGTCAGTCCCTGGGCTCTGGTTCTCTTGAAGGTAGCTTAGGGAAAGAGCATTGTCAGGCAAGACAGTCTTTCAAGAGAATAGGGTTGCTTTTCCTATCTGGATGTGAAGTTGCTCTGAGGCCAGAAGCTAAGGGGCTCTGGATATATTAACACCTTTTGTATTAACATCAGGGGATTAAGTAAAGAAGTCCTTTTGTTCTTTTCTCTGCAGGAATTCCGAAGCCCAGGTCTTGAGGCTGAGAGGTGGTTTAACTCCCTGTAGACTAGGGAAAGTTGCTCACAGGAAGGAAAAAAAAAGGAGACATTTTAAAAAAGATTTGCAATCTTAATTTCTAAGGGAAAGTAAAAGGGGGAAACCTATCAGACTACATGCTTTCTTAATTTCCAAATTGGTCTTCTCTCCTCTCTTCTCCTTCTTCCTCCTAATCTTGCTCTCTCCTGCTGTAATGTAGTCGCTCCTAGGTTTTTGTACCTTTTCTAGGAGAATAGATCACATGGGTTTTCCCAGCATCCTGTTTTTTTTTTTCTTATAAAAGTTCAAACATGAGTAAAAATCATAAACTGAATAAGAAGTTTACGATAGAAATATTTACGTGTGTTTCTCATAAGACTACTTATCTAGCTAGACGTTCATTATCTGCCACTAACTCCACAGGTTTATCAAGAGCCTAAAACGATAGATTTTGTGACTAAACATTGAAGTTTTACATAGACGAACCCAGTCAAGATTTTATCTTCTGTCCTCGCCCTTACAATAAATCATTCTTTTCCTTTATGACCTTTGGTTAATAGTTTTACAGCTCTAAGGAATACATTCTATGTTATAAATGCTTGCTTTCTATCTCGGAAGCAATTAACTCATGACACATGAAGACCGGCAGAGTTCTAATTGCAGTTTTCACATCGGAGAAGGCTTTAATAGCAGTCCTATTATAAAGGGCTTAATAATTACCAGTATAATTTTAGGAATTCTGATTGGATCATCATTAAGAATTAAGAAATCATTTATTTCTCTATAGTACATCACAAGACAGTACATCATCATTGATCTGAAGGAATCTGCTTAAAAGCATGGGCTAATACCTAGTGATATATATATATATATATATATATATATATATATATATATATGTGTGTGTGTGTATCACTACACACACACACACACACACACACACACACACGGCATATTAATAGGAATCCATCCTAAGATGTTGTCCCTTGGCCTTGACTTGAAGGGCTCACTCCTCATGGTTTACAGTCCATATAGTGAAACCAATTTAGGATGATCACCTGCCAGCTTTTAGCTTCTCCTAGCTGGCTCCTGGCTGCTGTGTCTGGAAGGCACTGTTTCCTTGATCTCCTCCACCACCTCTAGCTCTTAAATATCTCATCCTCTTCTTCTACAATGACCTCTGAGTCTTTGCTTGAGGATGAAGCTTCCATATAAGTTCTTATTCTCTGCACCTTGACCACTTGTGGCTATCTGTTAATAAGCATAGAGTGCAAATAGAAACTTCTCTGATGGGGTGAGAGAGAGAGAGGGGCTTTAATGTATGAGTTATAATAATAGGTTTGTTTAGGGGCTCATTAAGGGTTAGTTAACCACTATTTTTGTCTAGCTGACTAGAAGTAGCTAGTTCCCTCCTAGGGTCTACAATCTGTAGGGTCTACAAGCTGTAAGTTCTTAGCCTGACTGATGTGGTGCCAGGTATGGATTCATCTTGTAGACAGGGACTTACATATAAATGGAAAGTGGTTGGTTACTTCAATGATATTATAGCAGTGTCTACGTCCTGTAAATCTGGGCATTGCTTTTGCTTGCTGGGCTGAGTGCCTTGCTGCTGCGGTGCCTGAGTGCGGCTGACAGAACTGTTCAGGGAATGCAGAACAGTTTGAAATAGGGGTCCTCATCTGTGTCTCACGAGTGAGAAACAGCAGAGCTTGAGACAGATGCTGTGGTTCCCAGTCTCATGTGTACCCAGGCACCACTGGCAAACTGCCAGGATTGAAAAACTGTCAGAGGATCCATGTTTCCTCTCAGAGCAGCTGTGTGCCAGGCAGGAAGGGGAAGGCTGAGCCACCGTGGTGGAATCAGTTTGTTTCCTAGTGAGTGCTGAGAGGACAGAGGGCTGGAAGAGAGAAGGCCTTCTTTGGGAAATTTAGCCTGCCCCCCCCCACCATGGTCCTTGATGAATGAGATAGTCCTTGCTTGTCTAAAATGTTTTATTTGATGGCAGATGTAAAGGCATACACCTTGCTCAGGGTGAACCAGGGATTAGAAGTCTTTTGCAGGAATGCCCAGGAAAGGAAGTTCATTGGCTGAACACTATCTAGATATCTCATTAGCATGGAGAACTCCAGGCTTTTATGCTACCTGACCCATCGTCATGGTTCTCTCAGAGGAGTGTGGGGGTTATGGTGCTTGCTACGCTTGCTCGCCTCAATTCTGAGATCCCCTGGGCTTTGAGTCTGCTCAACCGCACCAGTTCTTCTGTTAAGGTCTGGAGGTCTGGTCCACTTGCCCCACATTAGCTCACAGGGTTCACAGCTGGCTATGACTGATGATTGCTTGACCTCCAAGATTCCACATAGCTCCTTCTAGCGCCATGAGAAGTGGTCCATATGGATGAAGCTTCTAGGTGACTCCCATCCTGATTTCTCCATCTTCTATGAGTCATCTATGCGGCGACTTAGCGGTTCTTAGGGTTCTTAAAGTTAACTGAGGGAACTGGCATTGTTTGAGTGTCTTTAGGACCTTACTGCATATTAAATGTTTTTTGTGGTACTAGGATAGCTGACTAGAGCAACGTTCACTATTACTCTGGAGGATAGGATATAGAGTGTGCTATATCCTTTACGCTTTTATAATTTCAATGTTCTTGAAACCCATGCAGACTTTAGCAATGTAAATGTCCCTAGTGACCAGTTTAATATGGCATTCATTTTAAAGATGTGAAATATAGTCAAATGTATATTTGTGAATTTACTGCTGCTAATTTAATTTTGTTAATTAACTTTTCACAAGTATAATTATTATATTTTTGGACTAATTATCAGATTTAAAGACTCTGAAAAGCTGTTGTTCTCTTCCCTCTCTTCTGTCACAGTGTACATTTTCAAAGTCTTCAGATGGTACGTCGACATAACAAGAGGAACAATCCAATGAATGGGCCCAACAGTACCCATAATCCCCAAATTATAGAAATTACACACACACACACACACACACACACACACACACACACACACACTTGTTCAAATGTAGGAACAGAATGTAGGAATCAAATATCAGATATTTAGAGATCACTTTAGAAGAATCCTCTTTGGGTCAGCTATTGAGAATACCAGGAAACATATTTGAGTCTCATAGATTCTAAAAAGCTGAGAAAAGATCAAGGATATTGAACAAACCCAGATATACCTGTAAGATTATATCCCACATGTATATGTGTTGTATATTATATTTTACATATTACATTATATATCATCTATAACATTTCACATACCATGTATCATGTATCACATATCATGTATCATATACCATTTATCACATATCACATCATATACCATATATCATAACATAATATCATATACATACTGAACTTGAGTTAGGGTTGATGAGGAATTCACACAGACATGGACCGATCTCCCTTAGGTTCCTTATGACCTTGGATTTTAGTTTCTTATTTTTAATCCTTTCTATCAATCTTTCTCCCATCTAACATTTTTATTTATTTATTTATTTATTTATTTATTTATTTATTTTTTGGTTTTTCGAGACAGGGTTTCTCTGTATAGCCTTGGCTGTCCTAGAACTCACTTTGTAGACCAGGATGGCCTCAAACTCAGAAATCCGCCCGCCTCTGCCTCCCGAGTGCTGGGATTAAAGGCATGGACCACCATGCCTGGCTCCCATCTAACATTTTATTGCTATAAGATAATGGCTATGCCCTTCTATCCTTAAGGGATTTATATATTTCATTTTTGGTAACCTCCTATGATAGTACTTCAGTGAAAGGAAAACTTTTGTTTTTCAAGTGTGATATATATGAGTCTTGCAAAGTGGTTTACGTGTGTGCCAGTCTTTATATATTTATACATTCTCCTTTCTCTTTAGGGAGGGATAGGAGATTGTTTTATTACTACAATTAATATAACCAAGTACAATGGACAGTGAAAAACCTATATTCACTGCAAAAAAGCCTGATGTATAGGTAATCAGCGAACATTTTCCTGTTAATAAAACAAACATCCGCTCCATGTAAATGTACAAGTTATATATATATATATATATATATATATATATATATATATATATATATAATAGTTCATGTATTTCCCAGTATATTAATAAACATACATGTCAAACCCAAATGTTCAACTAGTGAAATATACTGCAATTAGGAAAAAAAGATTTGCATTGAAATTGTAATTGTATATTACCATACATAGCAAATTCATAGATGAAATATTGATTTCATCCATGAAAATTTTGGAACAGAGAAGTGAATAAGTAATTTTTTTCATTTGTCATATAAAAAGTAAGTTTAAGTAAAATTTATCCTAGTCATTAAAGCAGAAGTACCTTTTTAGTATTCAAATATTTTGCTGCAAAGCAGACAGCATTCTTGTAATATTTTTAGGAGAGGCTTTTTTTTTTTTGTAACGTTTTAACTACAATTATAAAAACAAATGTAATCTCACATTCTTGTTGCTAAAAGGTAATTTGGGAGTTTTAACTGAGAATCACATTTGGTTTAGAAGACAGAATACTATAAAAAATGCAATTATTTACATAATATATTTTCATAAGTAAATACACAATATCACTAATAAAATAAGAAAATGATAATACTATTTTATTGTCTGCAGAATAAGAGAGTCTTCTGAGTCAAGTCATGAAAGAGACTCATGGAAGGACTACAGAAGAGCCTAAGGGATCAATATAAAGAAAGTAGGGGACGTGTCTCAGGCCTGCACTTGGAGACTAAGGCCTAAGCTGCTCTTTTATCATTTAAGTACTGGTCATCTCCTTCTAGTTCACTTTTTCCCTCTTGTTTTTGCATACCTCATCTATTCTCTCCCTTCCCCCTCCCCCCCAAGATATTTTCTGAGGCTCAGCAATGTAGAGCCAACTCCCTGACTCTGGGAAGTTGAAAGGGGGAATAGAAGGATGGATGAGGACATTATGCTGCTCATAGATTGTTAGATAGTATGGTCTGTTAGTGTTCCCCATTGAAAGAACACTGACATGCTGGAATTCTTACCTCCTAGGTGATGATATTCAGAGATGGGACCTTTGGGAGGTGAAGTCATAAAGACTGTGGGACCTTAGCAAGAAGGCCGCAGAAAGGTCCTTCCTCTCTCCATTGCAATGTAAGAATGCAGGGAGAAGTTAGTATCTGGGACCCAATAGAGGGCTTGTACCAACTCTGGACTACTTTACCTTCCACCTTAGAGACTCAGGAATCGAAAGTGTGCATATGTTCATATTGCTTTAAATGCTCAGTGTATCAGTCTTCACTGTTATTACAGTCCAAACAGACTAATGCAACACACTGGATTTCCCTCTCCTTTGCCCACTATTTCTTTTCCTTGTTCATTAGCTTTTGTCTTTCTCTCCTACATAGTTGTTCCTGAAGCTTCATGTGACTCTAGAGTTCCTGAGTGCTCAATCTTCCATAAAGCATGCCTTGTTCTCTACACCACGGCTCATTCTCAAGGTTTCTTCCCATCTTTCTTGATTCAGATTCATACAAGAAAGCATGCATCCCCCCCCCCCCCGGTGTAAGTCAGTGAGGCAGGTTGCAGCTCATAGCTGGGTGCTACTTTCTTGCAAGGTACTTACTCCAAGATTCCTTTACTGTAGTTTTGCAAGCCATACTGCATCTCCTCAGAAGGGCACAAGAGAAAGGGAAGAAATGACTAGGAACCAAGATAGAAGAAGCACAGATCTTACTGTCTAAGGAGATTAGCTAGGTGATCTTAGGTTATTCATAATATAATCACCTTTTAGGACACTCTATCAAGGAAAAAGGAGCTTGCTGCCAGTGGGCAGACTTGCTTAATTTATGATCAGTCTTCAAGAAGGAGAGCACACGTAGAGCCATTCAGGGAGGGTTTAAGATCCGTTAACTTGTGGGCAACTGCAGGAGGTCAAGCTGACTGTATCCTTCTAGATGCAATCCATTAATTACTCAGGTCACCTGAGAACACATTCTGGGCCCGTATGGTCCTATGAGGTGCCTCTTTGCTGCTGCGAGTGGAAGATTTCCAACTGGCTCCACGTAGCACCCGTGCAGGAAATGGCTTTACATAACCCTTTATGGGTCGTCCTACACAGAGGTACCTCCTGCCCCTCTGTAGACCCAAGACACAACCCACGGCGGGATGGTGACGTTAGAGGTAATGTCAGGGAACATTCTGTTTTCCTAGAGTGAGGGGTTTTCTTCCCTCACTGTGAGGACTGCAAAGGAACCAGTTTCTGGGTTTTCTGTCCTTAGTACATTTAGAGCCCAAGTACCAACCTCTCTGTTTATTTTTTTTCCTAAAAATTTTTAAAATTTATGTTTTTACTTTTATTTCCCCAGTCTTCAACATCATAGTTACAGTCTGCTATGCTAATACATACCTTCCCCCTAGCGTTTTTTGTTATAATGATAGCTTACATTTCCATTTTTTATGGTCCTAGCCTAAGTGTACTTGAGACACAGCTCTCACCACTGTGGGATCCAAGACAGGCATGCTTCTCTACGTTGCAATCTCATGGTAACTGTCTCCTGTAAAACAAATACTTCATGCATGTTCTTGCTTGCAACAGAATGCCGGGATTTGTTTTTAACACTATTTCTTATTTTGTCTACGTTCCCACCTCCTCCACAATTAACTGCTCATGGGACTATGCTGTTAATGGGGTGGTTTCATGTATTGTACATAGAACATTGCATATTAGTTTGTGTTGTTCATTCACCTCTAAATTCCTTTATTCTCTTTCACTGCTTCAAACTCCAAGAGAAGTATCTAAACATTAGCCATGCTCTCCAGCATCTACATCATTCCTTATTTCTGTGACTTCCAAAAATAATTACTAACTTTTTGAATTTTTTTTCTAAAAGGGAATTTTTATAACACAATTATCCTGTTTGAGTGGCTTCATAGTTCAGAGTGCTTCAATTTTAAAAATTTCTTAAATATTTCTTCCTTCTTGTCAGCACAATAGGACCAATCCTTTTTTTTTTTTTTTTTTTTCTTTTTTTGAAGGTCAGTATTCCTCCAGCTTAAAACTGACTGACTGACTAAGAAATGCACTTCACAAATAATTTGTTTTTCTATACATTATGAAATGCATACATCTTCTAGAAGTAAAATATATCTTTTTCTTTTTTTTTTNTTCTCTGTGTAGCCCTGGCTGTCCTGGAACTCACTTTGTAGACCAGGCTGGCCTTGAACTCAGAAATCTGCCTGCCTCTGCCTCCCGAGTGCTGTGCTGGGATTAAAGGCATGTGCCACCACGCCCGGCCCCCAATCCTATTTTTAACAGTTTCGTTCTTGGGTGCAATGTGTTTGGTCAGACCCACTCCTGTTCCTTCCTGCTAATTTCTTCTATCCTGTCACCGCTTTTCCTTCCCAACTTCACTGAACTCACTCAGTGTTGCTAGGACCTGGGTCAGTACAGAGCCTTCTACTGGGGCCTGGCTCACTCACCAGGGGTCACCTCTCTGAAGAAACCTCCCAATTCTTCAGTAGCCATCACTCACTGGTAGTCCTTCAAGAGGGGGTGCAACTTTGTGCTGTATTCTTCAGGCTTGACATTGAGCAGATATTGTGAACACACCCACAGTTGCTGTGAGTATTTATGTACTATATCAGGTCTAGATAACGCTGTCTTACAGCCTGTCTCCAAAACCCCTAGCTATTTCAATCTTTTGTACCCCCTTTCCTTGGGAGGAAGATTTATGGTATGAATATCCTACTTGGGAATAGGCAGTCTAGGAGTAAGTCTTAGGAATAAATATTGTGAGTGCATATATTAATTTTGATCTATCGCAAAAAGAAGCATCTCCCATACAGTTTGAGAACTATAGTTATTGATGGGGACAAAGAAAACTATTTAGAGGGTAATTTGGTAGTATTTTCACTTAGCGAAATAGTTGGAGAGGGCTCTTCCCTAGGGCCTATGGTCTAGCTAGCTATGGATTCTTGGCCTGGTTAACAGTATCAGTGTGAGTTGCAATTTGTAAATCAGTACTCAAATCCAGTAAGTGGATGGGTGGCTAATGTCCCAAGGTTCATGTAACTATGGATCAAATGAGCATATTTTGCCAGGTCAGTTAATACTGATACTCACAGGAGGTACAGCTGTCGGTTGGTCTTCTAATGGCCTAGCCTGCATGGCATGACTCTCAGTAGGAAAGCTCACAAGTAGGGAACGAAGTTTCACAGTCCGTACCCCCTTTGTATCTCCATATTCTCTGCTTCGAGAATCTTCTATCTTCAGCAACAGGCTTTTGCCTTCAATTTCTGTAAACCTGTGAGATTAAACATGAGAATAGTATTAAATAGTCATTTAGGCTTTGAAACATTGGAGGCACAGATTTTGCTCCAAGAAATAAAATGGGGGGAGGGGGGGAGGAGCTGGCCAGATGGCTCATCGAGTAAGAGCACTGACTGCTCTTCCTGAGTTCAAATCCCAGCAACCACATGGTGGTTCACAACCACCTGTAATGAGATGGGACACCCTCTTCTGGTGCGCATCTGAAGTCAGCTACAGTGTACTTATGTATAATAACAAATACATCGAGAGAGAGAGAGAGAGAGAGAGAGAGAGAGAGAGAGAGAGAGAGAGAGAGAGA
>NC_034600.1:74420072-74421140 GCF_900095145.1 Mus pahari | reverse complement strand
AGAGAGAGAGAGAGAGAGAGAGAGAGAGAGAGAGAGAGAGAGAGAGAGAGAGGACAATGGGTTATTATTGCTAATATGAAACACCATGGCCAACAACAAGTTGGGGAAGAAAGGGTTTATATGGCTTAATGCTTATTACCATATCCATCTTCCATCACTAAAGGACTTCAGGACATGATTCAAACAGAGAATCTGGAGACAGGAGCTGCTGCCAAACTGCTTACTGGCTTGCTCACCATGGCTTGCCCAGCTTGCTTACTTAAAGAGTTCAGGACTACCAGCTCACGGATGGCCCCACCTGTAATAGGCTGGGCCCTCCCCCATCAATCACTAATTAAGAAAATGCCTTACAGCTGGATCTCATGGAGGCATTTTCTCAGTTGAGCTTTCTTCCTTTCAGATGACTCTAGCTTGTAGCAAGTTGACAAAAAAGTCAGTTTACCAGTTGTGGGTAACTGAGTACATTCAATTGAGGGTCAATAAGAATTCTCCAAGTGTGGCATACGGGAACATAGGGTTCAGCCCAGTGATGCACAGTCCCTTTCCACAATATTGGAGATGAAGCTGGGCTTCGAGTCTGTGCCTGCATATTTCTACAACTTCCCAGAGTCCTGTGGACTATGACTGAGGAGACAAAACATGAAGGAAACAGTCTTTAAAAAAAAAAAAAAGGAAAGAAATCCCAACAGCTTACAACTCCATTTGACACTGGTCATGACAAAGCAACATATAGAATGGAAAAAATTCTTTGCCAGCTATACATCTTACAAACAATTAGTGACTAGACCATAGAAAGAACTTTAAAAAAATGACCAAGAAACTTAATAACCGAAATAAAAATTGAACCATGGAAAAGGATATTATGTTGGGAGGTTAGGGATGTCCCATGAAGTGGGGGGGATGTGATCAAAATATATCATGAGAGCTGGGTATGGTGGCACACACCTTTAATCCCAGCACTCCGGAGGCAGAAGCAGGCGGATTTCTGAGTTCGAGGCCAGCCTGGTCTACAGAGTGAGTTCCAGGACAGCCAGGGCTATACAGATAAACCCTGTCTCGAAAAACCAT
>NC_034600.1:74416040-74420061 GCF_900095145.1 Mus pahari | reverse complement strand
CTGAGTTCGAGGCCAGCCTGGTCTACAGAGTGAGTTCCAGGACAGCCAGGGCTATACAGATAAACCCTGTCTCGAAAAACCATATATATATATATATATATATATATATATATATATATATACACTGTATATATATAATTTTTTTCATTTTATATACGTATATATGTTATAATATATATACGTATATAAAATGAAAAAAATTTAACTAAAAATAGGTGGTAGAACATAAAAGTACTGAAAAGAAGAAATATAAATGTCTAAGAAATACTTTTTAAATATTTAAATTATTTGCATATTTAAAATGTCCAACTTAGCCATTAAAGACAAAAACCACTCTGAATATTTTAAATTTAATTAAAAATATTTAGATAGATTTTTCAATTATGAAAGAATTACATCACTTTCACCCCTCCTTTTCCTTTCACTGGCCCCTTCCAGGTATCCTCCCTCGAGCCCTTTCCATGTCTTCATGCACACTCTCAAGTTGATAGCTTCTTTTCCTTTGATTATTATTAATATATAGATATATGTGTATGTAAGTGCTTGCACAAATATATAAATACTGAGTCTCCTGTTGTCATTTGTATGTGTGAGGTTTTGGGGCTGACCGCTATACATTGGACAACCAGTAAGGGCATCTCATACTCAAGAGGGGCCAGTTCTCCTTCCAGCTGTCACGAGTTACCTGTCGTGAAAATTCTCCTCTTCTGAATACATATGTCCATGGTTCTAGTGTATGTGTATCTGTAGGAGAGATTGTTTCACAGCAGACTTCACAGTTTCTGACTCTTATACTCTTTCAGCCCTCCCTTCAGTGTTATTACCTGAGCTATAGATTCAGGTGTTGCAGGCTATATCTGCAGTCCCATTGATCACTACATTGTTTCCAGTTGTGCTTTAATATAATTATCTCTATTTGCCATAGAGGTTTCTTTAAGGAGATGTGGGAGTTACACTTATCTGAGAGAATAAGGGTAAGATTTAGAATGTCGTCAGGAATTGTGCTTGTCTAGCAAATGGTGGCAGTAGATTCTTTTCTAATGCCCATGGCCTCACTAGGCCCAGGAAGCTGTCTAGGTTTCCACTAACAGGCATGATTTTCCTCCTGTTGAGTTGGTCTTAGTCTAATTAAACTTCTGTTGGTTACCACTGACATGCGAGTGTCACTTCATGCACCTTACAGACAATTTGCTGTGCTGGTCATTTTTATGTTTCATGGGTGTTGTAGCTGGGTAGGCTTGCCCTTGAAGCTCTGGGCCCTTTTGTACTTTCCTGGTTTCTATGGTTACTCTATGTGTCTACTTATGGGTGAAGATTAGGAACTAGGAACTGCAGATGAAAGAGAACATTTGGCACTTGGGAAACCCACAGAATGAGAAAGAATCATTGTCAGTTATACATCCGACAGAGGATAAATTCCAAGAATATCCAAAAATTAAAAAAGGAAGAGTTCTCACATGGATACCAATGAAGTTGCAGTGGGACTAGGTGTGTCTTCATCTACCAAGGTTAGATAAGGGAGCCCACTCCGGGGAAAGGGATCTAAAGGCAGGAAACAGTCAGAGACAGACTCTGCTGCTCTGAGAAGAAAGAGAGGGGACATGGAGAAGGTGAGGTAAGAGGAAGGGAATTGGAGGAGAGGAGGGAGAAGATGCTGTGATTAAGATGTAAAACAAATAAATAAATGAATGCACAAAAGGGAAGAGTCAAAGAAACAAATGATACAACACAAAGTTCTCAAGAGAAAAAAATAAAAGAATATGAAAGAAAAATGCCTAAGAAATACCTCAAAAATGTTGACTGTCCTTAGCCATTAGAGAAATGCAAATTAGAAAAATTAGAACAACTTTGAGGCTTCATTTCATCCCACCCAGAATGGATAAGAGCAACAAAACAACTGACCTTTTTGGGAAAGGGAAAGAGGTGTACACACACACACGCGCACACACACACACACACACACACACACACACACACACACACACACAGCTTAATCACTGTTAACATGATTACAAACTGGTGCAGCCTCTCCAGAAATCAGTGTGGAGAATGCATAAAACCTAAAAAGAAATCTACCATTTGAACTAGCTACAACACTCCTTGACATTTGCCCAAAGAACTTGACATTCTATTTCGAAGATACTTGCTCAACAATGTTCGTAGCCACTGGATTCACAATAGACAGGAGATGGAAACAACTTAAGTGTCCTTGAACAGATGAGTGGATAATGAAAATGTGGTGTACATAGACACAATGGAATAGTTTTCCATGCTAAAGAAAATTGAAATCATGAGAATCTCAAGTAAATGAATGGACCTAGAAAAGATTGCATTCACTGAGGTAACTCATACCGAGAGAGAGAGAGAGAGAGAGAGAGAGAGAGAGAGAGAGAGAGAGAGAGAGAGNAGAGAGAGAGAGAGAGAGAGAGAGAGAGAGAGAGAGAGAGAGAGAGATTGATTAAGAACATGCATTGCTCTCCCAGAAGACTGAAGTTCGTTTCCTAGAGTCCATGTCAGGTGGCTCACAGCCACCTATAACTCCAGTTCCAAGGCTTTCAAAACCTCTAGTCTTCAAGGGCACTTTCTATCCATATGCACATAATTAAAAATAAAATAAATCTTTTAAAACGGAAAACCAACCTTAATAAACGCTGGCATGGACGTAGCGAAAGAAGATTACTTATTTATTTTAATGGAATTTCAAACTAGTCTAGTCACTATGGAAATCAGTCTAGAGGTACCTCAAAAAGAATATGATGCAGGTATTCCATTGCTGGACATAGTCTCAAAGGATTCTATATCCTGCTACTTGTTCACTCATGCAGATTTTTCTATTTACAATATACTGATGAAGGGATAATAAATATCCAATCTCCTTTAGGTAACACAGACTCAGAAAGAGAAACAGCACAGGTTTCTCTCATATGCAATTCTACACTTGGAGTTGTTAGATATGTGTGTTTAAACTGTGATACTGTACACATCAGGAAACTGGAAATGAGCACTGGAGGGGATTTAAGGGATGGGAAATAATCAGACATCGGCAGTATGAAAGGAAAAACAATTTTTGGGAAGGAAAGTTTAACTGGACAGGGAGATGGGAAAAAGAGGACAGAGGAAGAGTTATGTGTAAGAATGGATTTCAGTAAAATCTTTGGAAAAGCCATATGGATGCTATTGATTTAGAGTTTTCCTAAGGCTTGTACATACATACACACATACATATGCCCACACTCATGAACATACACACATGCATGTACACACATTTACAAGCTTGCATACACACATGCATACAGACAAACATGTATACACAGACATACACACACACACACACACACACACACACACACACACACACAGAGCTTAAATGGAATTACCCTATACTGGGGATATAGATATTATAGTCTATCAAACCAAATAGGATTGGTCTTTACAAAATCTTCCCATGAGCTTGGCTTTAGGTCGGCATCTAGAAATCTGGCAGCTATTACAGGTTTTTAATTTAATTCATAAATTTGTTTTGCTGTTCCAGGGATTTTTGTACAATTGATGTGGTTTGTGGTAGACACTTGGGCAGAGGGGAGCTATTAGAGTCTCTTTTAACTAAGCACACACACACACACACATACACACACACACAAAATGAAAGAAAGAAAGAAAGAAAAAGTGTCGCGACCGGCCTTGACCAGCAAGAACGACACGGACGCCTAAGATCCTTCTCAACAGCACTTTATTCAGGAACGCCTTTCATGATGCTACAGGGAACACTAATGGACTAGCATGGCCACCCTATTTACTGGAGCGTTCACTGCCCACGTGCTCTATGTCTTACTGTTGCCACGGGATAGGCTAAAGCAAGAATCACTTCAATAACATAAGGCTGGGCAAAGAGGACCTGTGCTGAGTCATTATTATTATCAGATGGGCAGTGGAAGTCAGCGCCATCTCATTATTGTTATCAGATGGGCAGTGGAAGCCAGCGCCATCCTATAATGGCGAATGATATGGCTCGCAACAAGAA
>NC_034600.1:74409804-74415965 GCF_900095145.1 Mus pahari | reverse complement strand
GAATGATATGGCTCGCAACAAGAAAGAAAGAAAGAAAGAAAGAAAGAAAGAAAGAAAGAAAGAAAGAAAGAAAGAAAGAAAGAAAGAAAGAAAAGAGAAGAGAAGAGAAGAGAAGAGAAGAGAAGAGAAGAGAAGAGAAGAGAAGAGAAGAGAAGAAAAGAAAAGAAAAGAAAAGAAAAAAGGAAGAAGGGAGGTGATAATGAAGCCATAAAAGGGAAATACATACATTAATGTTTACCAGCGTGTCACATAAAAACCACAGCAAACCAGGTCAAAACAAAATAAAACTCCCACAGCCACATGAAAAAGACACCAACCCCATGGGCGTCTCCAAATGCAGTTGAAAATCTCAGGGGAGATGTAACAGGGGTATAGGCACCGTCGGACAGAGTGAGGCATGTGCTTGGGCGTTTCTGGCAGAGCTACAGGTCATACTTTTGGTTGAGGCAATGGAGCAGAGGTGTGGTGACTAACTCATCATGTGGTTGAAAACTGGGATTGGCCAAAGGTGGGACTGACATCAGTAATGACCCCTTTGCTGTCTGTGAAATCAGTCAGGACTGCAAAGTACCAGAAAGAGAATAGAAAACAGGAGTGCTTTGGATGTAACTGGAGGAGAATTCTGCCCAGCTGCTTCAACTCAGTGTGACACAGATCATAGTGGTTAGGTATCTATCTTTACAACAACAGCAATAACAGCAACATTTCTTTTATTTTTTAATAGATATTTTCTTTATTTCCATTTCAAATGTTATCCCCTTTCCTAGTTTCCCCTCCCCCAAAAGACCTATCCCCTTCCCCCTCCCCCTGCTCCCCAACCCACCCACTCCCATTCCCAGTCCTGGCCTTCCCCTGTACAAAGTTTCCTTTAAAAGAGACTCCAAGTTAGGCCATCAGAGATGGCTGCTGCCAGTCTGAACTGTCGCACATTCAGGTTGACAATTTTCCTACAGATACCAGAGAATTTAAGCAGTGTCTGACGCCATCATTTTGTACATGATATGCTACAATAAGCCTGAAATTCTACGTGTCTGAGCAAAACAGCATTACATAGAAGATCTAGGAGATTGATGAAAAGGCATTATTAAAAAATGTTTTTTGATTTATTCTTTCCTTTTCCTATAGAGCAGAAACCATTTTAGGTTCTGTTCCAGTGCCTTGGTTTTCTACAGGGTTAACAGAATCAAAGCTCAACCTAAGAGAATATTTTCTTCAACTATTTCCCCCCTCAATCTACATCTGTAAGTTTGGCAAGTGAGGGAAAATTTGTCTCCATCTTCCATATGGCAGTGAAGGCGACGACGAAACAAGTCTGATGAAGGAGGAGATTAAATACAGAGAGCTGAGCTGAGCTGAGAGAGAGAGGAGGGTGGAAACCTGAGAGGATTCCAGACTGCACTCAGGTCTTTCCTGGCTGGCTGCCTCCTTCCCTCCGTCTTCTGCTCACTGTCATGGACTCTGTGTTCTGAGTCTGCTAGTCCTGGAGGGGATCTGAGGCCTGCCCCACTGCCTTGCACTGCTTTGCAATTGCCTCATAATAAATTCAGTTTCAGCCGAGTACCTTAGAAATATAGGTTCTTTGTAAAAATCATCAGCACCTGGTATGTTACTGTACACATGGTTGATTGCCTCGCATCTCTAAAACATACATGTTGTGTCATTATAAATACTGTCTGGTATGCAATATAGAAACTCACTAATCCATTAACTGACATTTTCATTCTTTTTTCTTGAACTGTTTCTTCCCCCACTAACAGTGTCATAATTCCTCAGCTCTGTCATACGTTGGAAAATCCTATGTGCCTAACTATGACCAGCTGGTATCGCCACTACTTTGTCCTATTCTCCCACACACTACACTTCCTGCCCACTTGTCTTGATCATGGATGAAGGGCGTCCTCCTCTCAATCTTCCACAGGTGCTCTGGTATCCAGGCCTTACCCATTGCTTTGTGTGACAACCCCACTTCAAGCAATTTACCCAGCTTCAGTGTCTCCCCATCTTTCTTTTCTCCTGCCTCTCCCAGCTTCAACTTATCTCCAACACAAAAGCCCAGAGACTCTTTGTGTCTTTTCTATTGACATAGCAAAGCCAGCAGTTCTTTTGAACATCAGGGCTTAAAGGTCAAACTTAAGAAGTGAATCAGTTCGGGAGGCAGAGGCAGGTGGATTTCTGAGTTCGAGGCCAGCCTGGTCTACAGAGTGAGTTCCAGGACAGCCAGGGCTACACAGAGAAACCCTGCCTTTTTTTTTTAAATTTTTTTAAAATATTTATTTATTTATTATATGTAAGTACACTGTAGCTGTCTTCAGACTCTCAGGAAGACGGCGTCAGATCTTGTTACAGATGGTTGTGAGCCACCATGTGGTTGCTGGGATTTGAACTCTGGACCTTAGGAAGAGCAGTCGGGTGCTCTTACCTACTGAGCCACCTCACCAGCCCTATTTATTTTTTATATGTAAGTACACTCCAGAAGAGGGAGTCAGATCTTGTT
Source organism: Mus pahari (assembly GCF_900095145.1). NCBI lineage: Eukaryota > Metazoa > Chordata > Mammalia > Rodentia > Muridae > Mus > Mus pahari. The sequence goes on along the minus strand of NC_034600.1, from coordinate 74,413,471 downwards.
ATGGATGGTTATGAGCCACCATGTGGTTGCTGGGATTTGAACTCTGGACCTTCGGAAGAGCAGTCGGGTGCTCTTAACCGCTGAGCCATCTCACCAGCCTCTGGACCTTTTCTTTATTGACATTTCATATGTTTTCCCCTTTCCAGGTCTTCCCTTCGGAACCCCCCTATCCTATCCTCCTTCCCCCTGCTTCTATGAGGTTGCTCTCCCACCCATCCACTCCAGACCTCCCAGCCTGGCTCCCCCCACACTGGGGCATCAAACACCCTCAGGCCCAAGGGCCTCTCCTCTCACTGATGTCCAACAAGGCCATCCTCTGCCATATATGGCCAGTGCCATGGGTTCCTCCATGTGTATTCTTTGGTTAGTGGTCCAGTCCCCGGGAGTTCTGAGGTAGGGGTCTGGCTGGTTGATACTGTTGCTCCCCATGGGGCTGCAAACCCCTCAGCTCCTTCAGTCCCTTCTCCAACTCCTCCATCGGGGACCTCAAGAGCGCAGTCCAATGGTTGGCTGTGAGCTTCAGGACCAACAGTCCCGAGATGGCCCCACACACCATGGGCTGAGCCCTCCCCTATCAGTCACTAATTAAGAAAATGCAATACAGCTGGATCATATGGAAACATTTTCTGCATTGAGTTTCCCTCCTTTCATTGAAGTCTAGCTTGTGTCACTTCGACATGAGACTATCCAGCCCACCAGCAAATTCAATAGTATGTAAAAAGAAAAGATTTCTAGGCAAGAAGCTTGGCTTCTATTCTCAGTCAAGAATACAAAAAAAACTGACATAGCTTTGTCTTTCTTAAGCTGCGGCACGTCTTTCCTTGTGCCTTTCTCTTAACCAAGTATTTTAAAACTGACGTTTTAATTCTAATTTCTTGTGCACAGTTATGTAAATAATTGAATTTCCTAGTGCACACGGAATCATCTGTTTCTTTCTTTCAGCGAAAGTGACTGCTCAGGGTTCTTTATAACTCCAGGCGTTCTGCCCATCTTTCATATTCCTGAAATGACCTAAAGGCCTAGCAGTCAGCGTTGCCAGAACTTAAGTACTTTGCTAAAGAGCACCAAAGACTAAATGGAGATTTGACATTGAGTTCATCCAATTAGAAGCAAGGGATGCCCATAGGGCTGCTCGGTCAAAGTGTAGTCTATGCCAATCTGGTTCTAACAAAAAGTAAATAAAATTCATATATATCTATATCTATTTATCTATTTATCTATTTATCTATTTATCTATCTATCTATCTATCTATACATGAGTGAAATGAATGGTATATGATGGTGGCTGATATATATATATATATATATATATATATATATATATATATATATATATATATTCCATTTGAATTCCTCACATTTCCTCATGGTTAACCCCCCACATGCTTGCTACACTTCAAGTGTCTCTCCTGCCTCCCTGAGTTTGGAGATAAACCACTTCCTGAGTGTGGCTTTGACACACTGGTTGGTAAAACTAATGACATTAATGACATTAGGAGGTCTGTTCCTCTTGCTGATGGTTCAATAGTCCCGAGCAGCCCAGAAAGATTCTTTCAAAATTGTAGGAAAGAGATGTCACCAAAATGCCTAAAGTATTTATTAAATAGAAATTTAAAATCTCCCCCTGTGCCATTTTACTTTTCTTTTGTGTGGCAATTTCATTTATAAGTCAGACTAGACATTATAATTAAGGATATTCCATTAGATAGAATGTTTACATCGGATGGATGGCGCCCTCCTTCCTATCACCTGTGAGTGCTGTCCCCTTTTATGTGAGTCTTCACAGTTCAATAACCTACTGAAGATAAGTCTTCAGAGTATGCCTAGAGGGTTACCATCTTCTTGATACTGTCAAGTTGAAGATGTTCATCATCACAATGCTATCATCCCTTATTAAATTATGATTTATTTTGCATCTCAGTTTGTATATTATATATGCATTTTCCTTTCCATTACTTCTACTTCGATGCCTCACAATTTAGCCATTCATATGTATTCTAGTAAAATCATATGAAAGAGATGATTTGAAATTCAATATTATACCTATATATTAAAGCGTAGAGTAGTGAATATATTCAGATAGCTGAAACTCTTGAATGCCACAAACTTAAAGTGTAATGAAGATAGAAGTTTTAATTTCTGCCTTCTCTTGGAACTATCTTTATAACCCAAATGGAATAGTTATGGGTGCAGTTGGGGAAATGCCATTTATCGCATTAGTCTAGAATTCCTTCTGTTCTGAAACAAATATCCAGACAGTATTTTTAGCCTGTATTGTACATAACTTGCAAAGATCTGTACTTGGAAACCTCCCAAATGCAAAATGTAAGTATAACTGTAGAAATTGGCTTTCTCATTTTAAAGAAAAAAAGGCGGATCATCATAATTAAACAGAATTACATGGTTTTAATGAATTATGGCTTAATTAGTGGAAGCTGTATTTGTAGAGCAAGGTCATCTCACTGTTTATTCTTTAAGAACTTCTGGGAAATGTGTCACATGCACTGGATATTGTGGTAGCTGCTTCCCCAATCAATGACCTAAGATTTGGCTTTTGTCCCCATCCTTCCCAGTTGGTTCCAGTATAGTTCCTTGAAGCCAAAGACTCAGCTTTCCATTCCAGAGTTCCTCAGGAGGGGACTTTCTATGGTGAAGACTTTTCACATTTTCATTCTGTTAGCTGGGTATTATTTCAACAGGCTAACGTGTTATAAAAATAACTAAATATGAACTGGTATTAACTTAGTAAAAAAATATGATTCACAGAAGAGGGTCTCGTACTCAGTGTTCTACTTATTTATTTTTCATTTTATTTCTCTCCATTGTTCTCCTTGTCATCCTCTGCTCCCACACCCTCCTTGTGCACTAACCACACGATCCTTCTTTTCTCCATGGTTACTCTTCTCATGTCCTTTCTTTTCTTTCTCTTGAAAGTTCTTCTGTGAAGGTCCCTTTCTTGTCTCAACCTTTCCTTCCCTCCTTAAATCACTTATCTTCTGCTTTCCTGTGCCTGTGGTATTTGATGCAGCAAAGCATAGCATCTTCACTCAAACATGCTACTGCTTTTCGGTTGACCTCTTTTCTGTCCCTCATTTATAAAATGGCCCTTTGATGCTTTCTGCTTTTGAAAAGTGAGACAAAATAAACTACACATTCTGAAAAAACTATATTTCTTTTATCCTTAATGTGACTTCACACCTCAACTTATTTATTAAGAAATTGCCAATACTTACTCTGCCATGGACTTTGCACTGTACTAAGTTCACTTGAGGCAATGATGAGGTGACAGACATCAGTCCTGCCTTTTTATGTGTATTTATAGACGTGATATGACATGCCTTTGCAGAGGGTCTGCTACAGGACCTGACTTATCAAAGAACCCAATTCCTATGTAGGATTTTCCATTTCAGCTTGAGCAATCATGATGTATATGAGAAAGAGCCAATACAATAGACTGAGAAGTGAAAAGCATGCGTTTGTTGGCACTAACTTACATGTATGTTAACCTATGCTTTCAGGGAGTTTTGGTTAGCTAAGGTCAGCAATTACAGCCATATGCATGCGATTGGTAGGGCGATTCATAGATGACTTTGAAGTTGTCCTGAGTGTAGTATAAACAGTCTCCAGTCTCTCTCTCTCTCTCTCTCTCTCTCTCTCTCTCTCTCCC
>NC_034600.1:74401329-74409784 GCF_900095145.1 Mus pahari | reverse complement strand
TCTCTCTCTCTCTCTCTCTCTCTCTCTCTGCTTCTGTCTTTCTCTGTCTCTCTGCCTCTTTCCCCTCTCTCTCCCTCTCTCTACATGTAATCTTTTGAACAGTGATAAGGCATCAGAGATAAAACCAGTGACCTGACATTCCTCCTTTTAGGATCCACAGACCACAGAGCTACCAACAGATTTGGACCTAGGTATTGATACACTAATATGATCAATAAGTAGGTTTATAAAATTGGGTACTTCTAGATTAAACAACTAAATAAAACAATTGACCAATAAATTAAGTATTATCAATAAACATAAATACTAACTTACAAATACTAACAATGTTTGCCTAATCAGAAAAAAAAGTCATATTTTTTCTCATGTATCAGAGGAAAACACAACATTGTTGAGAGAGCACGCAGGACCCTGTTGTCTGGAAACAAGGGTCCTGAAAAGCTAATGGGCTGGAGGATATTCACCCCATTTTCCCTAAGGTGCTCTACAGTGTTATTTAAATTTGAATTGCTTTCTTCAGATATAAGAGGTTTACAGCATCTACACACATCTTTTTAAAAGTTCCAGCATAGCTGGTCAAGAAGATGGTTTCTCTCTGTTTCTCGCACTCTTCCTCGGTAGTCTGATGCAAGCAACTCTGTTCTACTATATCATTCTATTGTGACATTCTGTCCCACACAGGCTCAGAAATTTCAGAGCTAGTCATCACGGATGAAAACATCTGAAGAGAGAGACAGAGAGAAAAAATGAAAGAGGGAAAGTGAGCAAGAAGGAGAGAGGAGAGAGGAGAGAGAGAGAGAGAGAGAGAGAGAGAGAGAGAGAGAGAGAGAGAGAGAGAGACTGAGGGCTGTACTTTAAGTATAGCGTTATGGTGGTTCTTGGCCATAGGGAGTGGTGCTATTAGGAGGTGTGGCCTTATTAGAGGATGTGTGTTACTGTGGAGGTGGGGCCTTGACGTCTTAAATGTTCAAGAGATGCCCAAAGTGAAACAAATACTGTCTCCTTCTTTGGCCTTCGGATCAAGATGTCGAACTCTAAGCTCCTCCAGAACCATGTCTGCCTGGGTGCTGCCATATTTTCCCCGCTATGATGATAATGGACTACACTTCTGAACCTGTAAGTAGACCTAACTAAATGTCCTTTACAAGTGTCTTGGTCATGGTATCTCTTTACAGCAATGGAAATCCTAACTAAGACAAGCATCAACATTATTAGCTCTGATCCATGAAATCAATCCATTAGTGTTCAGACAAAATTCTGAAATGTAAACACAATCTACCCTAAACAAACAAAAAGTTATTATGATGCTAATAATATGACTTGCTGTTTTCAAGCAGTGATAAATCTTCGTTCAAAAATGGTTTTTACTAAACAATCTCCCCAGATGATAAAATATGGCATGGAGTGTTTCTTATGTCATGGTTAATTCCTGTATGTGTTTATGATTAATTGTACACCCTAATATTTATACATCATTTCATTACGTGCTAAGTTTCTTCACACTTCGCTTTTATTTCATTTCACTTCAAATTAAGAGTGGTCATTGGCAATCAATTTCAGGGATGCTGAAGTGAGACAAAGAATATAAAGATTTAACCAATATGAAAATACACCTAGTTGGCCATCATTGGGAAGACAGGCCCCTTGGTCTTGCAAACTTTATATGACCCAGTACAGGGGAATGCCAGGGCCAAGAAGTGGGAGTGGGTAGGTAAGGGAGCAGGGCAGGGGGAGGGTATAGGGGACTTTCAGGATAGCATTTGGAATGTAAATGAAGAAAATATCTAATAAAATATTCAAAAGATTTAAAAAAATAAGAAAAGAAAATGCAAACTTGTTTTCAGAGCAAATGATTATCAGCAACCTTTCCTACTCACTAAATACGTCATGGTCATTTAGACAGCATCTTCATGTGTGTTTACATGTCTTGCTTCTGTGAATCTTCCCAGGAAGATAACAATGCCCCCAATTAACTGATATAGTGACTGAAATTAGCCCATGTAAACGCCAGAACCTAAATTAAAACCACAGTATTTCACTGTAGGCTGTAAAATATCTTCCTGCATCCAGATAAGGTATTTTCCTTCCTCATTTAATAGTCTATATCAATGAATTTTTTATGATGGCAGAAGAATGTGGGTTCATATTTTTCAGGTCAAATGACTAAATATAAAATAATTTATAGTTGGTTCCTGGAGGTTTCTGTTGACAGTGTCTTTTTTAAATAACCATTTTGAATAGCAATTTTCTGCCAAATTACCAATTTCTCTTCCCTGCAGTGTATCAAAACAGCAGAGACAGCTCCTGGTGGAGTTGATTCAAATACTACAATATAAACAAACTGGACATATTTAACACACATTCACTGTTATTTAATTTTTTATGAGAGATTTCTCTTGGACAAAATTTAAATAGTAGTACAGAGAAGAAAACCTGTGCAAGAACCAACTATTGGTTTCAAAATACTTAAAAACACTTAACAAACCGTAATGTCTTTTACTTATATCTTAAGCCTCAAAGGGTCTAAATATAAAACACCCGGAAGTAACTCTTTTTTTAAAATAATCAATTCTATGTTTTTCCCACATTGCCCCAAACTGGACAACTATATCCTAACCCTGCCATTGCCACAGCTCAGGGGACATTGGGGAAGAGGAGGCAGAGTGAGAACTGGCCCTGCCACTCCTATGCTAGGAGGTGACAGGGGTGCAGAGGTGATGGCCCTCACCCCTTGCCACCTGACGCAGCCATTGGGAGAGCTGGCCCTGGAGTCGTGAGAGCTGGTAGCTTGGCCTTGTCCCTCACCAGTTGCAGCACCCAGGAGAGCAGCCGTGCCCCTCGCCTGGGCAGCTGGATGTGAGTTCAGGGGAGCTGACCCCATCACTTGTCTCCTGTGAATTGGTATGGGTACAAGGCAGTCAGGATAACTTGCTCAGCCCTTCACTGTGTGGGATCCTTACCTCAACTGGGCAGCACAGTGGAATTCGTTCTGGGGGCATAAATACAGGTGAGGGTTCATGGGCACGAGAGCAGGAGAGGTGCACCTGATTCTGTCAATGTGGCTTTGGGTGACCAGTCAGAGTAGTGCTGGAGAGCTCATCCTGGTGGTATGGATAAGGAAGATCCATAAGGTAGCTGCATCTCAGCTACCATCTCAACTCAGATCCAGGGCTTTGAGTTGGCCCACCCCCAAATCTTCATCATCTGTGAAATGTTGAGACATGTGAAAGGGCCTGTCATAACCAGGAGGAGTCCTGGTTAGGAGCCAGTATTGATGGTGTCACAGAAACCAAGCCAACGACTCATTGCAGTGAACATTTAGCAAGTGAAGATGGTGTAGCCAAAGGGGTACATATTGGGACACACTGTGACACACTGCAATTTCCATGCACAGTCTTCTGTGCTTTTGTTTTTTGTTTGTTTGTTTGTTTGTGGTATTCATTTATTTATTCTTGGGAGGTTGTAAGAGTGGAGGTGGAATCTGAAGGGACACGGACATGAGTGTCAATGGGGAAATGTTTAAAAAAGAAAAAAGAGAAGTATATAAAAGCCAGAAGGTGGAGAGAATGCTATAAAATACTGGCTGTGGTCATGATCAGGAACTCACAGTAGCTATGGTTACCAAAGTGGTACAAGATCAAGCCAGCCAAAGTTCTAGCACACATGAGTTAGAGGATACCCAGGCCCCACCCTTTCCTTAGGAGCCATTGGCAGTGGATAGTTGCTGGCAGAGGGTCATCGTTATTGAGGATGTTCCTGGTGATGATTCTCCAAGCTACAACGGATGCCCTATGTACAAGGGGGTGGTACTAGCAGGACTTAGTGGGCTATCAAAAAAAACAAAAAACAAAAAACAAAAAACAAAAAACAAAAATAGAAAAAAAAACTGGGAGGGATGTATGTTGGGGAGATATGAACAGAACTGAAGAGGGTGGGCATATATGTGGCAATGTTTCATTGCATATATATATATATAAAATTCTCAGAAAATAGTTAAAAGTCAAAATTAAAATTAAGTAGTTTTTTTTTTTTCCTTAAAGCCCTTAAAATTTAGAAGTACTAGGGAAAGGAATGAAGGAAAATACATCTGGGATGATATGTGGAGGTTGCTAAGTGAGAAGCTAACAGACTGTAAGTGCTGGTTTAATAAAATGGTGGAGTGGAATAAACTTAAACCTCATGGAGGAGAACAGATTAGTTGTGCTTTGCTCTAAGAATCAATACATATCATAACCACATATGTCGACAAGTTTCCGTCGTGTTATTTCAATACCTCTGAGGGGAGATTTATTAGGAACTATTACTAAAATGAATTTTTAATGCTGAGGTATTGATCCCAGCGTAAGGTAGACACCGAAGTAAAACTCAGTTGTGGTTTTTTAGATCGTTGATTCAGAAGAGTGACTCATCACTGTGGAGATTCCAGTGGCTTAGAAGCTTCAATAGTAGAATTTACATCATCCAATTACAGGAATTTACGCACAGCAGTAGACATCAATTAGATGGAGTAATCTGAAATACAATAAAACGATTGGTTACTTCTCTAATATTGTCTTATTTGACTCATAAGAAAGTCCTTCATAATTCGTAAGCAGTGGTGTTAAGGCCAACAGTGTTCATCTCTGAATCTTTACCTTAGCTTTGCACATGTATCTGTGCATGTCTGTACATGCCTGTATGTGTATCACATATAACCAGGGATGGTGAGGCCAATAGTGTTAATCTATGGACCCTTAGCTTAGCTCTTCTCATGCATCTATTCACCCACAGTTTCCTTAGAGTTATTTATTCCAAAAAGAAAATTCATTATTCTACGCGCATGAGACAAGGTGGTCATGCGTTCAAAGCTCTTGAAGAACCTACTACTGGGATATGCTGGTTCCATGTGCAGCACTGCCCTCTCCTGGGCAAGGAGAATCCTTATGCTGTTATGGCTTGCTTAAAGACAGATTGGTAGATAATTCATGAACAAATGATGCACAATGAACTACCAATGAAGAGACTGAATAAATTATTACATAATATTATAATATTCAATTTGTACATCTAGTACGCTAATTTATGTTGTGGGCTGTTTTGAATAAACTGATTTAATAAGTGAGAAGCCCATACATGATGTAAGGTTTTCACTCACGTCATTTAAGATTTAAACATGTGAAAGGTAATTGCTGTAATGCATTAACTACTTACAGTATTTAGGACCAAGTCATATTGAGGAGGAGTCGTGCTATTTGCTTGGGTTCATTTCTTTTATGCCTGGCTGTCCCAATGTAGGGCAGAGAGTATAGAAATAAATACTAAAGTAAGACTAGTTACTTCTTAATATAAAACAAAAAGGTCAGTGTACTCCCAAAATTCAAACTTAAGTCATATTGAGTAACAATAGAAAATTATGATCATTTATGTAAGTATATTTAAACTATTTTAACATCCTGGACAATGGTTTACATTAGATGTCAGAATGTTCACAGGTGGCAAAACACCCACTGGTGAATAACATCTCTTTCATTGTTTTCATGACAGACATTCTGATGAAGTCCACAGTTTTTTAAAATGTTTATGACAGTTCAACATTTGTCTAGACAAAACTTAGAAGATAAACCAGCAGTTCCATAACATACTCCCTTATAATGCTTATGAATATGCTCCATAGAACTTGCTAAGTAGCAAATTGCTTTCTAAGAAATGTGTAAACTAAGGTAGGATTCGCATCTTTCTGTGAAATCTTGGAACAACAAGAAGGAATGAACTTATATGCCAAGGCAGGGCAAAGGGTTCACAGGGCACTATGATATCTGGTAGATTACTCATGGGAAATAATTTCTGTTAAATCACTCCTTAATTTTTTTAAAAAAAGACACCTAAGAGTGAATGGTCACTGGTTCAGCCCAGCAAGGATATCTTCTTTATGATGTATGCCAAGGATTCTTAGGCATAATGGCAGTCCAAGAAAGGTGTATCTTAGTGCAGCACGTGCATCTTCATATTTCTATTTGCAGTGGCTGCATGATTGTATTTACAACGGATCTCTTCATCATCATGTTTAGAGTGTTCTATTTAAGAACATCATAGTCAGGCAACATTTCAATTGAAATAAAAAAAGAACCTAGAAGGTTTGTTTAAAAGAGTACCCTTGAAAATCAAAGGAAAAGTCAGTGGATGTAATAGGAAGGAAATAAGAAGCTGCTGAAAGCTGAGATAAAAGCTGAGGTTTAAAGGAGAGATGATTTATTTTTGTTTAGGTTAATGTATGTCTGTGTAAATAAATTCCATGTGTGTGTTGATGCCCAAGGAAGCCAGAAGAGGACAGTATATCTTCTGAAGTTGGAGATACAGCCATCGGACTCAGGAGCTGAGAACTGTACTCGGGTCCTCGGAGGAGCAGCAAGTGCTCTTAGCTGCTTAGAAGCCCCTCAGAAGCGAATTTTAATAGTTACGAGGGAGTGTGTTTGTGAACTTTACATTTCTTTAAAATAAGAGTGGTTTTGTGTAGCCATGGAAACCATTGAAATGTACAATTAAAAATGTGATTACAGAAAAGTGTACCAAGAATTTATGACGAACGTAAAGTTAAGCAATTAGGGAGAAAAAGACCTAGTTATGTAAGAAGGTATCCCAATGAGACACGGGCTATCTCAGCATCACCAGGGATGAAGTTGCAATGAAAGCACTGAAGGGGGATTAGTAGATTCACATAGCAGTGGGAAGCTCTGGAGTGCAGAGGACAGACATCCGTGAATCAGACATGGCAATGATATAATTAGAAAACAATCAACAAATCTGATGTGTGTGTGTGTATGTGTGTGTGTGTGTGTGTGTAAGTCAAACCTTAATCATAATAATACATTTGCACTGATCATTTGAGTAATGAAAATTGATTATATTCTGAACAACTTAAAACAAGATTATTTTGGGGGGGGGACAAAGAAACTTGTCTGGCATCAAGCTGGTATGCAGTTGGTGATTATTTTGGACTGCTGACCCTGTGCTGAGCCATCATGTCTGGTTTGTGGAGGAGACTGGAACCCATGGCTTTGTGCATGCTAGGCAAACAGCCTGTCACCTAGCTATGTCCCCAGCCTAAAGACTGAAATGACATAAATCGCTTGAGAGTGACAATGTTACCAAAGCTGACAGAAAAAGAAATTGAAAACCCGAAAAGCCCGACAGGAAGCACAGTGATGAATTATGCGCTAAGCATCTTTGCACATTTAAATGTTCTATTTTTCAAAGTGTTGCCATCGGAATAATTTTCTGGTCTTTGTCACACATAAATCTTTTTTTTCTTGGGAATTATGTGTTAAAAGTCAGTAGTGTTTTTGCAGGATAAACTTACAAAATGTGAAGATATTTAAAGAATAAGGAAAATAAAATGAAGCTTATGCACATTGGAATGAGATGAAGTTACAAGACACAAAAAAAGTGAGGTCGAAGAGAAAAATTATAAACCACACCATAATGTTAATATATGAGGCAAATGAAATAAACCTTAAAACATGTCAGAATCTGAAAGCACCGAACAGAATAGGAGTAAACCAAGAATCCCACAGATCTTGCGGAGAGCCGTCATTGCAGAGAGAACACGGCTTTGGCTGATTTCCTTAAGTATCAAGGAGTACAGTTTCTAGTCTGGCAAGGTTTAAATACCAGCTTTTCCCAGATACAGACTTGCTTGTTTAAGTAAAGAAATAAAGGGGACCCAGTGAGTATCATCAAGTAGCTTTTATCTCTCACCGGCTTATTTGTCCTTTTTTTTTTTTCAAAACATATTTACTTGGGAGGAATTGCATATTATTATAAAGATGTCAGTTCTCTGTTGTTTAAATTTAAAACAATCATAAACAGAATTAAGAGTAGGCCTTTTTGGAATTAAACATTTGACACTAATATTTATGTAAAAATAAACACTCGAGCATTGAAAAAAATTAGACGACTGTACACTAAATTTATCAGAGCTTAAAACATCACGTGACTCTGGTAATTAAAAATCTGTTACTGATTATATGAACAAAGAGTAACAGAATAGAAGACAAAGATGCTAAATGGATCTCTGTAGCTGTGGAAACATCAAATGCGTCTCTTGAAGCAAAGAGGCAGGGGTAAGGAGGTTTATCTGCTGTGAATACCAAAAGAGGACTCTGAGTGAGGAAACCATGTGAAACACTGAGGTCTTATGACTCAGTTCTCTATGTGTGACAGTTACATTTGAATAAGTGCAAGGCACAAGCATTGTGAGGTGAAGATGAAAACTAGTGAGGAGTATTTGGAGGATGATGTAGCATAGATAAAGTTCTATTACTTATATGTTGTGGAGAATGCTTCAATATAAACCAAAATGAAAGAAAGCAAAATAAAAAAGATAGGAAAGTGGGCCCAAGATTTAAATGAACACTGTCCCCGCATTACACACATGCCCACAATATTGCGGCCACTTGTGAGGCTATGCCAGTGCCTG
>NC_034600.1:74369193-74401129 GCF_900095145.1 Mus pahari | reverse complement strand
ATTTGAAATGTAAATAAAGAAAATAATAAATAAATAAAGAAAGAAAGAAAGAAAGAATTGGGTGTATAGGTAGGTGTGTGGTCCTAGGTAGGTGTGTCGTCAATTCCTTTTAAAAAAAATTATTTAATTTAAGGCCTGATTTATAAGATGAAACCCATACCTATACTACAAAAGTAGCCAAGCACCTGACTAGATAGGTCATAGGCATAAGGAAAAATAGCAATAGAATAATTCTGAATCACTTATTTATATATCCATAAATGAGTATGTTGCTCAACCCTCACCAGGGATATGGGAATCAGCATAGAGATTCACAACTGGAGAATATTCTGAGGGTGATAGACTTTGGATCACTGAGTCCTAAATGAATGAGATGCCTTTGTCAAACACCTACCCTCAAGGTTCAGGTATCTTTATAGTAAAGGTGGTTGGAAGACTGTAAAAGAAATGGTGGTGTAAGACCCAAGGAAACAGTGTCTTCCAAACGTAAAATGACTGATGCTCATATCAACTCATAGCAATTAGGGTATCTTGCAGAAGACCAAGATAGTCTCTCACTAAACAAAACCCTAGCACTTATAATGGGAAGTGGATCAAGAAACTATTTGTAATTGATCCCTACTGGGAAAGGGGAAAATCTCCCACGGACTGTCACTGGGTATATCAACCACAAGCCAGGGTAGACCCCATGACCAGGAATAACTGACCAATACAGAGTAAAGTCCTTGTCTTTTTGTGAGGGCTTTATGTTACTTTTGTTTATTTTTGACACACTTTGTTTTATTGATTCTTTTTGTTTGTTTTGATTGTTGTGGGTTTTTCTGGTCCCTTTTAGAGGGAGAGAAAAAGAGGAAGAGACAGACACAAAGAGAGAGATGGAGAACGAATGGGTAAGAACATGAGGTTGGGTGTGTCAGGAATTATGGAAAATCTGGGAAGTGATGTGGGAGGGGAAATATGATCAAGAAAATGGCTGCATAGGCAGAACTTGAACAATGTATTCCTTGGCCTATGCCTTAAGGACCTAACAGCTGACATCCTAAGGCCTATGCGTGACGACAGACACGTGCTCAGCAGTGATGAGGGCTACTCCAGTCACGAGAGCTGAGAAATGGAAACAACTGAGATGTTCTTCAAATAAAGAGTAGATAAAGCAAATGTGGTCCATGCACACAGCAGAGCATTCAACTGCCAAAAAACAAAAACAAAAACAAAAACAAAATGAAACCCTGATACACACAAAAACAAAAACAAAATGAAACCCTGATACACACAAAAACAAAAACAAAATGAAACCCTGATACACACACATGAAGACACGAGAGAATCAGTAGCATGCATTTACATATATTTACTAGGTCATATGCATATAGCACAGCAATGGTTAACGACAAGACGATCATGAACTTGGAATGGGTTGAGCATGGGCTTAGTAGGGGAAGGAAGGGGCGATTTAATTAAATTTAAAATAAAATACTATCCATTAGAATTCATGTAATCTTATAGTAGAGAAATAAGGAGGTCTGAGCTACCGTAGGTTTCATATGTAACACTCATAATTTTGAGTTTCAATGGTAGACTTTAAGATGGCTGGTTTTACCAATAAAAGGCAACATCACCAGGCATTATTTGGGTAAAATCTGTTAAAACAAAATAAATGTTTGGTTATTCAACTTTGCAGATTATTTTTCACACCTAATATATGCCCAAACTCTGGTTGATCCAAATAATATGTGTTCACTCTAAAGGTGAACACATATCTAATAGTATTTTTTCTTTTTTCCCAATTTTTATTAGGTATTTACTTCATTTACATTTTAAATGCTATCCCCAAAGTCCCCTATACCCTCCCCTCCCCCCGCTCCCTTACCCACCCACTCCCCCTTCTTGGCCCTGGGGGAACAAAAAGCAATTAAAAAACAGAAAAATCTCAATACTTTCATTAGTAACATGGCAGAAGCAATTTTGAAATGATTATGTGAACAGTGGCATTAGGCAAATGCATGTCTGGATTGAAGTTGGGAGCTAGTATCTCAGGTCAAAGGAGATTACATGCATGGCCTCAGATCCAGAGAGATGTGTGTGGTTGGATGCTCTCAAGTTAGGTAATTCTTATCTCTGGCTGAGGCTTGGCCATTTCTATTGTGGTGAGGTCACACATCTGTGCATCACAAGTAAAGGACACAGATGATTTGGACACAGATGGGACACAGATGATTGAAGCTCTAAATTGTCAGAAATGAAGAGAAGACTGAAAGTGTGCCATGATGGCTTGCGTGTAGCTTGGATCTGAACCACAATGAATTTCCAGAGCTAAAAGTTCCTGTTCAAGGAAGATACAAGAGGACATGCTAGATCATGCATGGTCAAGGGCATGATCCTTACGGTCACCTCACTCCATTGCTGGCTTCTCATTCATTTGCAAAGAGCAAATGTATGCTCTATCTGGGCAGAAATAGCTGGAGGATTGCCACCCAACAAATCCTTCAGTGAGATGCAGGGAATTGCCAACTTGTAAGATTGCAAAGCTCTATGTAAGAGTTGTTGTCTGTCAATGTTGCTAACAAAGCATACAGGTTTAACAGATGCCCATGAACCTTCCTAAGTGGGATAAATAAATAAATAAATAACTACAAGCATCATCAACATAAATGAATTCACTCCAAGTTTCAAAATGAATTAAGTTCAGATGTACAACTTCCAAAAAGAATTTGTACATCTTTGTAAAGTTCTAACTTCACAGAGTATATTGAACATAGAGAGGCTGAGTTACCTTCAGGGAGCCTTAATCCCTACATTCTACTCTCCTTGGCCGTGTAACGTATAGAGGCTATAGAAAGGGACACCTTGATACCAGCCCAGCCACAAAACTCTCAGCCTACAATCTTTCCTGCTTGCAAGATCTGGTAGCAATCTTTCCTGCTTTCAAGATCTGGTGGGACAATGGTGGTGCAGAATGTATGGGAGTGGACAAGAAATGCTTGCTTTAACCTGAGGCCCACCTCATGAGAGGGAGCCCCTCCCTTCACTGTCTGGATGGCTAGGAATCAAAGACTAGATAGTCCAGGGACCTAAGGTAGAACTAAACATGACTGGCCAAGCAAGCAAGCAATCAAAGAAGCAAACAAACAGACAGAAAAAACCCCCAACCAACCAACCAACCAACCAACCAAAACAAAGAAAATAATTCCTAATGGCATTCTGTTATATTTATACACTACTGCCTAGTTCAGTAGTCATCAGAAAGGCTTCTCATTGCAGCAAATGGGAGCAGGGGCAGAGAGACCCACAGCCAGACATTATACACAAAGAGACTAAACTCCATTGTGACCCCTTTTTTTGGAACTTGGGAACACTATGAAAGGAAGGGTTGTAGAAGTCAGATGGAAATTTCCAAGTGCCATCTAGGAGAAGCTAAAAACGAGCAACTGATCTTCCTGAGATGGTTCTGCCATGGATTGTGATCTATGAGGGATTAGATTCTCTAGTCAAGGCCAAGGAGATCACATTTGAGGAAAGATTCCTGATACTGACATGCTTTTCAGTATGTATATACACACATGCAACGATGTACTGTCCTATACTGATGTGATATAGACAAATATATGATTTCTTAATTCCTAATGATGATTCTGTAAGACTTCCTAATGTTTCCAAAGTGATTGTACCAACTTGCAGTCCCACCAGCAATGGAGGAGTGTTCTTCTTTCTCTACATCTGGGCCAGTATCTGCTGTCACTTGAGTTTTTGATCTTAGCCATTCTGACTGGTGTGAGNTGGAATCTCAGGGTTGTTTTGATTTGCATTTCCCTGATTACTAAGGATGTTGAACTTTTTTTTTTAAGGTGTTTCTCAACCATTCGGTATTCCTCAGTTGAGAATTCTTTGTTTAGCTCTGTACCCCATTTTTAATAGGGTTATTTGGTTTTCTGGAGTCCAACTTCTTGAGTTCTTTATATATGTATATATTGGATATTAGCCCCCTATCAGATTTAGGAATGGTAAAGATCTTTTCCCAATCTGTTGGTTGCCTTTTGGTCTTATTGACAGTGTCATTTGCCTTACAGAAGNTTTGCAATTTTATGAGGTTCCATTTGTTGATTTTTGATCTTACAGCATAAGCCATTGGTGTTCTTTTCAGGAATCTTTCCCCTGTGCCTGTATCTTCGAGGTTCTTCCCCACTTTCTTCTCTACAAGTTTAAGCGTCTCTGGTTTTATGTGGAGTTCTTTGATCCACTTAGACTTGAGTTTTATGAAGGGAAATGGAGGGGCAGTGCATCTGGGGGAGAGGGAAGAGGTGGCTGGGTAGCTGGAGAAACAGAGGGAGGGGAAACCGTAGTAAGAATATTTTGTATAAGAGTCTGTTTTCACTAAAATTATTAGTATGATGCAATATAAGAAATAGGAAAAGGCTCAAAAACAAAACAAAATAAAACAGAACAAAACAAAACACCCAACATGTTGGTAAATGCCCGAAATCTCAGTACTTGGAAGGTAGATATGAGGATTAATGACTTTAAAGTCATGTCTGCCCTACCTGGGCTGTGTGAAGCACTCTTTCAAAATCAAATCAGAACACACACACACACACACACACACACACACACACACACACACACACACACACACGCATCATACACACTAGCAGCAAGGTGGGTAAAATGACAAAACAAGGGGAAGAAATGTTGTCTTTAAAACTAAAAAATCTGTTCCCTAAGTTAAAGTTAGAAAATTGTTACATTATCTGGCTCATGTTTCTGACAAAATTTTGGGTTAGTGTGCTTAGTAGAAAATGTCTGTCTCTGGTCACTCCTGGATTTCCTTGATGTGAGAGTTCAAGGTCACATTTCCAGCATGGTCCTGCCCTGGTAGTTTTGGTTGGAGATTTCTCTCTTCTTTCTCTCTCCCAGCTACCAAACGCCTAATTTCTTTGACTGCTTCACTGACATGGCAGTGACCTTCAAGACTGTTTTTTCAAAAGGCATTTTTTAGAAAATATATCTTTCCATAGCAGGTAAAGCAGAATTTTCTACAAAACAAAACAAACGAACAAACAAACAACCCCCAAACTATAGCACTTCCAAAGGATGTGTGTGTGTGTTTGTGTGTGTGTGTGTGTGAGTGTGTGTGTGAGTGTGTGTATGTATGTGTGTAAGCACTCAGAAATAGGTTTTGTGAAACTTGTGAGCATATAAAAAGACACATGGTAGGCAGGACTGCTTTAACTCAAGGGAACTACCTGGAAAAATGTGAAATTTTCAGGAAATACAGCACCCAAGGGATAAAATTCTGGTTTTCTTGAAATAAGAGAGAGAATAGATTCTCTATATCAAAGGATGACTTTAAATGTTGAGTAAGATAAAACCCACTAAGAACTAGATAAAACTAGATAAATTGGGGTGATAAGATGAAATGTCTCAGGCAAAGAGACATTAAAAATTACCTGGCAGAAAAGCCACATTAGCTAAAAATAAATTACAGTGTAGCGTATATCACAGTCATCAGAAGAATAGAGATTTGTGGCTGCTCATGTACTGATAATAGGTTTTCTGGGAGATCTGGGAGTTGATTGGTCTTTAAACCATCAAGTTGGAAGGTAAAAACACTGCCTGAGCAATACATCCCTAAGTGTATGGTTTGAATGCTATAGAACACACTATTTTAATAATGGTAATGATCATTAACATGCATTTAGAGGTTTTAAGGGCAAGATGTTTTAAAGGAAGATTTCTATCATTAGATAACTTCATCTTAAAAGCAGTACAAAAAGGTGGCCAGAGTTTTCCACATATTACAGGCAAGAAAGCAGATGAATTAACAAAGGTAATATTAAGAAGAAACATCAGCATTAAACTGAAGGCCGATGGCCCTCATATCTAACATCCTAATGGCTATTCTTCAGTCTTTTAAAGATGTCACGAGAGTCTTTTCTTATGATGTTCATACTATGCTTGCTTTCTAAGAAGTTAGCTAGAACCTGCTGCCTGTGAACCAAACGGAAACGTTGTTTGCCTTGCTGTACGGCAGGCTCTGAAGGTCAGTGAGAGCCATTCCGATGCGGTTACATGTCCATCCATCCTTTCCTAATAATAGAGATCTTGTAAAACAACCTGAATTTTAGATGAAACGGTCTTTAAAGAACAGAAGAGATCATATTTTACTTCACAGATACAAGAAACTTTGTGATTTTTCTTTCAGCTTTATTCATTTTTTCTATGCATATACAATTGAGTATCAAACGCTGTTTTAACACAGCAGACCAACCCAAACTGTAGTGTTTTTGAGACCAACCAACGATTATTCCCTCCTCACTCATGTATTTTCCAGGGAAATATTTGAAATTGTGCTTTGCCCTGTTAGAATTGAAGCATGCCATCTCCTTCACCGCCCTTGTGCCTGAACACGTGCTTAGCAGCTGGTGTTTTAAGTAAGATATTAGAGCCTTTCAGGCAGTGGTCTGACTGGACTAACTAGTTGCTCTGAAGTTGTCACTCACCCTGTCTCTGTCTACTTCTGCTACATATGTACTCTTCCACCATGGCTAGAGATCCCCTGTATGCAATGAGGCAATCGACAATCAACTCCTCCTCTAGTTGCTTCTCTCAGATATTTTATCTCAGTGACAAGAAAAGGGATCAAAAACGTGCTCAGATTGACAAATATGCACACTTCCTCTTGCATTAGATCACAATTATTACCAATGGCACCAGGGAGAGTTTTGAAATGTATTAAACTCATTATACATATGTATCCCTACTTGCCAGGAAATGATGCTATATATCTGCAGCCCTACTCTTACATGAACAGAAGCTGGGCACATCTAGTGGATAGTACATTGCCAAGTTTCTCTTTTGATTTATACATAACTAGTTATAATACTCAGTTTATTGGCTCTGCTATCCTAAGTAGAATATAGGTCACCAAAGATCACATTAGAGTCAAAGGTCTTCATGCTTTCCTCCCATCTTTCGATATTTCTTACATTTCATTTTTATGGATATTAATAAATTTTGTCTTTATTCTTATGGGTGTTATTGAAACTCACCAACTCTATGTTGGAAAAGAATTAGTGTTTCTATGCAGGATAGGTTAAGTCCATAAGATCTTCTGACAGGAGGGCTGAAAGCATCCCTATTCATTCTCAAGCTTGATCCTTACTTCTAGGGGTACTTAATTCATTACAAGTTAGTCTATTACAAGTTAGCTATCTGCCATAATTGTTTCCCAGCTCATGGATGCAGATCAATAAATAATTAATATGTAAATAATATTGTGGTATAGGATGAACATTTTAACATTATGTATCTTGGGTTGAGGGAAAAATATGATCCGGGTACTGGAAACACTATTAGATGGGGGAGAAAAGGAGATTCCGATTCTGAGACTACGCCTCATGGATTGATCGTGAGACTGGTATTTTCCAGCCATTTGGACATTTATGAATCTCTTTTGTGAAAGTGAGATTAGCACTGTACCAGCTTGATGAGTTGTATGCTTGTGTGCAAGGAGTCAGGAAACAAGGGGATGGAGAGGATGCAGGCAGAAGGTTGCTGGTCAGGCAGGGGGTGGATTGCTGCTTCTGCACTACTCCTACCCATGAAGAATTATTCCAACCAAGCAACTGACGTACCACCTGCAAGTAATATCTCTAGTGCACAACTTCTACTAATGCCACAAGGGCAGGTGGCAATATTTTGCACTCAACAGCTGCTCTCCTTATGGTTTCTCTGTCTCAGATTCAGCCCAAGAAACATCTTTATTTCAACACCTTCTAACAGCAGAATCCCCAAAGGCAACAACAAGCCTGATGTAGCAAGGAAGAAGAACAGAGTCTGCACCTAATCTAATCCCCACACCTTATTGTACTGAAACTAAAAGAACAGTGAATTCCACATTTCAGTAGTTTGCAGGTCATGTGAAGAGCTTCATAAATGACTTAAGTCCTGCCTAGAGATCAAGCTTATACACACACACACACACACACACACACACATATATATATATATATATATGCCAAGAATTTAAAAGATCAAGACAAGGTATTGGGAGAGTTTGGAGGGAAGGGAAGAATGATGTAATTACAATATAATTTCACAATATAAAATATATAATTAGTAGAACTAAGCCCTTCTGTGGTCCTGTTCATGTGTACATTCTAAGGGCTTGGCAGTCTACGCAATGTTTCATACTTCTAATTCCATATGATGAGCTAGCTCTAGAAGGCACTCTGTGCTGGTCTCTTTCACCCCTTTCTCTGAGGCTTCAGGTTTGACGTTCGATTTGACCTTGATCTAGTAACTGGCACACGCTAGGAAATGGTGAATGGGGTTCACCCCTAAGTCCAGTAATGACTTCGTGAATAAATCACACCTTACAAAGTCAGTAATTCACCATTTCCAATCATGTGTTTACTACAGAAAGTGCCATGTTCACTTAGCTGACTAGTTCTGGAGAACAGAACTACAATGACCTTAACTAACTACAAAGCAGTCCCTTCTACTTTCCTATGCTGCATAAATAAATAAACACAACATCATCAATAATATGACCTGACCTCAACCTGCCAGATAATGTGAAATCCGATGAACCACCCTTCAAATAACAATCTGAAATAGCACATACCCATAAAAGATTTTAAAAATATCTTCACATAGTGAGAGCTTTCCATAATTCAAAACATAACCCTCTAGAAAGGTAAAAATTACAAATCTTGAAACTAGAAAGGCAAACATGTAAAGGAGCTAAACTCTCAGCCCAGCATCTGAGACATGAAGACTGAATGCTTAAGTTGCATGAAGTTCACACAACCTTTTGTATTCTTTTTGTAAAGTCAGTTTTTAAAGAAATTGAACAACTGATCAGAATTGTCCTATTTGGGATACTTTCTCTTATCACTTCATATTTTTATAAATTTAAAGTTGGTCCTGAATCTCAACAGGTACTTCATACTGCAGTAACTTATTTCCAACTATATTGAGGATTAAAAGCCCTTAGATCAAGCCACTCCCAAGAACATTGTCTATCCATGTAGTGACCCGTGAATGCTCATGTGACTTCAGATCTAATATCACCACTATGTCTTTCCATGCCCCATATTTAGGAACTTGCACAGCAATAATCAATTCAAATTGTTCAAAGTTATCATATATGTGAATGAATGCTCCATCTTACTTCATATCTAAACACTATATATCTGTTTGTGTATGTATATTATGTGTGTGTGTTTATGTCTTGATTCCTAGTAGTGTCTCATGGTATGGGACTGATTTTCATAACAAACTATAAATAAAATAAACAAAGGTTGAAAAGTGAGCCTTAGTCACTCTTCTGTTTCTGTGAAGAGACACCAATATCATGGCGACATCAAAGCATTTAATTGGGACTGGCTTACAGTTGTTTAGTCCAGTATTCACATGCAGGGAAGCACGGCATCATACAGGCAGATACTGTAGCTGAGAGTTCTACATCTGGAACCAAAAGCAGATGATGGCTAGTATAAAATAGCATTATTGGATGTGCTATGTTGCAGGAAATATTAAAAAAAATAGAACCTGCATGCTTCCTCACTTGTGCCTCTGCCCTCTAGCCTGGCAGGCCATGCACTGGTGAGCAATGGCTGACCTGTTTTGATCTCATGGAGACTCTGACTCAGAACTCTGAAAACTCTCCACCAAGCTCATTAGGTTCCCACTGGTGGGTCACTATCATGCCAGCCCCATGCTTCAAATTCCCCACGGCCTTTGTGGTGTACATCTGACAAACCCATGCTTTGCCACTGTACCTTTCTCTCTTGAACCCAGGTGAGCAGCCGCATGAAGGAAAACACAATACAATCTTAGTTCAGAAACAACGGTAACTCAATCTCTGGGTGAAACAACTAAAACCTCATCTTGAAAGCCTTTTTAAAATTCAGTTCCTCTGGGTGGCAAATCCTTGGAAAACTCTAGCAGCTACATCTTACCTCTCTGCTGTCCCTGTTCCATAAAGGACCTAACTCTCTCCTGTTTCCTCTTTTCCTCCCACCAACCCGGAAGTCCTGCCTACTCACCCAGTGATTGGCTCCTTTATTCATTAAGTGATGGGTTCACATGATCAGCACCAGGCCCATGCACAATAGTGCTGAGTACATTTCAGATTGCCATGTCCATAAACACAGTCATACTTGTAACTGTTAGAGGTAACAGTGGCTCAACATCTGGATATGTGGAATTAATTAAAGAGCACACCTGTGAGGGATTTTTGCTTAATTTGAAGTAGGAAGATCCATGTCCAATCTGGATCTTTAGGGAGGAAGACACTTCTTTAATCCAGATATTTTGAGCTGGAAAACCCCAGATCTAATCCAGTTCACCTTTTCTGCTGGAAGTCTATATAAGGACATGGAAGAAGGAAGCTTCTGTTCAAAGCCTTCTTGCTCTCACCTTGATAGCAAGTCCATTTATTCAATGATAGTAGAACCCACATCTTCTGGATTCCAGAGTATAATGAAGAACAGCTGAGATGTCCAGCCTTGTGAATTGAGCAACTATTGGATTCTTGGACTTTCTCTTCATAGCCTGCCATCATTGAGTTAGCTAGATCTCAGCATATAAGTCATTCTAATAAACTCCCTTTATACATACATACAAACACACACATATGTATGTAAGTATGTATATATGTGTACATACATATGTACATACATACATATATACATAATACATACTGTTGTGATTTGAATATGATTGGCTCAGAGAGTGACACTATTAAGAGATGTGGCCTTGTTGGAGGAAGTGTTTAAGTATGGGATGGGCTTTGAGAGACCTTCCTCCTAGCTGCTTAGAAACCAATCAGCTCCATCTTCATGCCTGCCTGGATGCTGCTATGCTTCATTTCTTGATGATACTGAACCTCTGAACCTGGAAGCCAGCCCCAATTAAATGTTGTCCTTGTAAGAGTTGCCTTGGTCATGCTGTCTCTTCATAGCAATGGCAACCCTTGCTAAGGCAGCATTCATAATAAATAAATACACACACACACACACACACACACACACACACACAGAGACAGAGATTGAGGGACAGAGATAGACACACACACACACACACACACACACACACACACACACACACACACAGAGGGACAGAAACAGAGACAGAAAGACATGGAGATTCTAATAAGTTCTGTTACTCTAGAGAACTCTCTTGGTTTGAAACACCAGAGGCAAAGAGAGGCAAATAATGTTCCAGTCAAACAGCACTTAGGGAGGACTGAGGCAGCCAGGCAATCTGGAAGTCTGGTCTCCAAAGCTCTTTCTCATTGCTTTTGTGCAATTCAAAATGTAGGCAGGTAACTTCGAGTCTTTTCTTCCTGTTTTGACACAGTGTGAGTCTTACTTTCCGTAAGTGTCAGCAAGTAGAATAATGTGGAGAGTGGATTCTTAGAGACTCAAGCACTTAAAATAGCAGGGAGCCTGGGCAGAACACACCTGAAATAAATATCTTGCAGTGATAGCACATTCTCAAAATGCAACTCGTTTAATTAAGACAGAGAAAGAGAGGCCATGGTGTCAACTCATCTAGTTCCCATCTCTTTATTGAAGCAACACCAATTTCCCAAGTCTCCCTTTATAAATAGAAAGTGTATTGAGTGCAAGGATAATTATGAAATAAAATGAGTTGTAAGACAGCACATCACTTCTTTATTTAGTGATTACACTTTCATCTAATGTTAATTGATATATATATATATATATATATATATATATATATATATATGTTTTTGTTTTGTCTATTTTTTTAGGTTGTTAAAAAGCAATACCTTTTTTTTGACTCTCGTTCAGTATGCTCTTTATCTAATCATTCACACTATGATTTGTGTATTTTTTTCAAGCAAGTACACTGAACTCACACAGCTTGCTCTTTCTGTCACCAAACGCATCTGGTTAGTGACACCACCACTTCTACCCACCTCCTAGATTACACTTGTGACGCTGCGTCCAAGCCTCCATCACTGTCTCCTGGTTCCAACTACCTCTTGACACATCTGGCTGCTTCAGTGCGCCCTTCTTCAAATTCACACGAGGCCCCCTGGGCATGTAGTGGTGCTTTAAAACTGTAATTCCTCACAACTTTTTTTTTTTTTTTAAGAGGAAAAGTAAACTTGTGGGAAGGTGTCCACAGAAATAAATGTGTATCTGAAAGTTTCTTGAACTCTGCGGTTTGTATTGGCATAGGATTGATAGAGCCGATGGATAGGATATAACTGAGAGGCAAGAAGTGACACTGAAGTTGAAGATGTGAGAGATTTCGTCATGCAGATCAGTAGGAAAAGACAGAACAGGCAATGGAAAGTTCTGGAACAGCTGATAATCCATATCGAAAAGTATGAAATTAAAAAAAAGTCCTGGCACATGAAAATAGTTTTAAAGAAATTGAGAAGTACAAAGTGTTTAAAGTCAGGTATATTCCCTTTTATATAGCTGAAGAATCACGATTGAGTTGATGGGATGATTTTAAGAGCCAGTCACAAAAATTAGCAACAAAGAAAATTATGTCCTTTAAAATGAATACATCTAAAAGAATGAAGACTATGGTCTGAATATTTATATCTACACAAGACATTTATTGAAGTCATAATTAATGTACAGTTCTTTGAAAGTAAAGCTGTTGGGAGTAGCTAAGTCAGTGGTCCTTAACCTGTGGGTCTTGGCCCCTTTGAGGGTCAAATGATTCTTTCACAGGAGTCAAATATCAGGTATCTGCATATCAGATATTTGCATCATGATTCATAACAGTGTGGACATTACAGTTATGAAGTAGAAACAAAAATAATTTTATGGTTGGGGTCACCACAATATGAGGAACTGTATTAAAGGGTTGTGTCATTAGGAAGGCTGATTACCCCTGAACTAGGTTGTGAACATGGAGTTTTATAACTGCGATGAAATTCCTCGGGGGACCACAGCAAACCTTGACACTTTAGTCAGGTGAAGACATAGTTAGAGACTGTGGTATGGGAAGAGAATCCTCGTAGACAGCACAAGTTTAATGTTAGTTTGACCTTGAACTTTCTAGGCCACACATTGAAGACATGAGTTTTGGCTGTCCATAAAGTCGGTGGTTTATGTTCTTTTTCAATGGCAGCTGATTCCGACTGAGGCAATCCCTCCCTACTCATCAAGGAGAAACTACCCAATAGCAGCATAACGGAAAAGACAGAGAATATTTGTGTCAAAGATGTTTGCAAAAACACCAACTCAATAAGAAATGACAGTTATAAGATAAAAAGACATAAATATCAGCCAAAACATCTAACTAATTAAATAGAACATGAAATGTAAATGAGCTCACAATTTGTAGAGAGCGTTTGAATGACAGAGAACCTGTAAAGATGAATAGGTATTTAGTGAGATGTAAAGCTCATAGGGAAATTTTACTCTACACATACAAGGTTGCCAGTCAATTAAAGGCTTATAATTAAAAGTATGGCTTTGGATATGGGTGAACCTATACAAAAGATGGAGAAAATGCACATTAGAATATATCCTGTGGTATATGATTTGTTGAAATCTAGTGAATTTGAAATCATGCATTATTTTAGACTTCAGTATATTAGCATCGGGAACACGGCTTCATGGAGTGGGCAATTGCACAAAATGTTCTTAGTGTCATTGTCAGTAACAGAGCAAAACTGTTTCGCTCACCCCGACATTCTCTCATCTAATGGCCGTTTCTAGGGAAATTGCTATGGACACTCCAGAATAACCATGCAAACCATTTGTGAACAATTACGACCTAGACACATTTCATTCCCAATGGTTACCACAACACACTGCATTTTTTATTCATTGGGTCGATCATTTAGTTATTTTGTCTGACTCTGTATAGAATAGCTCATGACTATCCAATGCTTGTGGAGCGAGCTCTGGTCTGTGTTAACACAATCAAACCACAGCTGCATTTTGCAGTTCAGAGCAGCATAACCTCAGCATCGTTTTTCAAAAGCATCTGTCGTAGCTCTATCATAGACTACAGAGAAACAAGAGAAAATATCAACTTTTCTGTGCTTGATTTAGAAGAAATGGGAATTATTTCAGTGAAAGTGACTTAGAAGTGTAAGATGAAGATACTTCAAGGAGAGGCCAGTACAGCGGAGAGAAGTTCTCAGCCCCCAGTGCATTTTAAGTCATACTGGAATCATTTTCTGTTGACATTGAAACATCAAGGTCAATTTAAGCTTTAATATATGTGTATGAATTTCATGGCAATTGATACACAAATAGAAAAATGTTAGTCCATTGATCTCTCTCCCCAAATTGCGACTAACTCTTCACTTTCCATTTATGAACCTAAATGATCAATTTAAATATCCAGTTGATATTTGTAGGGTCTATCTTAGTAAATTTTAAATGTTCAGTAATATTCTGGGATTAATGGATCTGTGTAATTGTCATTATAATAGAACGAGGAAAGGAATACTGATCAAGACTAATAAGAAATCGCATGAATAAGTTTGTCATCTAGATTTAGCCATCTAAATTTAAATTATATTTATGTGAAAAATTTTCATCTGAAACTTTAAAATTAACCATATCAATTCCTTTTAGAAGAAAAATATCATTATTCTTGAAAGACACTTTTGAAGTATTATCTGCCATACCACATGTATGTCCAGTGTCTAGTAGGTGAGAGGAATGGTTCAGACCCACTGGAGGTAGGGTCATGAATGGTGGTGAACCACATGTGAGTGCCTCTAAACAACTCGAGGCCCTGTGCCTGTGCAGTAGATTTAATAATTGAGCCATTTGTTTAATATGATCTGTGGAATTCTAATGTGGTAAAACAAAAACCTCATCTAAGTTTTGGCATACAATAAAGTCTTCATAAGCAGTCGTGTGGTTGTAAAAAGTATAGAAATACTAATACAATCTCAAATGAATGAAGAAATTATGACGTCAAATAAAAATATATTATAGGTAGCCTAAAAAAGACATATTATCTCCCAAAATTTTTTAGCATGTATGTGTTCTTTGGATAAAGAACAGTCAACTATATAAAATTATTTACAACTGCAAAAGAAATAGTGTACGCAAAACAACCCATAATAGCTCTGAACCTTCCGAAGTGCAGTTTTGCCTTGTAGCTTGGACATAGAAGCAAGAGTCCAAAATCCAACTACACGCAATGTATGCATGGATTACGTGATAACGGAAAGAAGATAAGGCTTCTAAACTTTGATTTCTTTAAAGTTCTTAAAGAGCTTATTATAGAAGCTTCGGCCCGAGAGCTTATCAGGGAAAAGTACAACAGTCAGCCCGAGACAGAGCCCTCTAAGACGAGACAACAGGACTAGGATTTATGTCAAATGGAGGATGTGAATGATAGGCGATCAGCATAGAGCCTCACAGAGGACATGTGGCATCTGCTGGTAATGATGACATCCTCACTCCTTACCTGACTTGCCAGCACGGGGCCTGTGATACAGGGCCTGCGATAGCAGGTCCTTCTGTGCCAGGTAAGTCTGAAACTTCTGTGGAATTTGTTACTCTAAAAATGAGTAATGAATAATGCGTCTGAAATTTCACTTTATGTTATCCACATTTTTAATTTAGCGAGTATTGACAGTGGCTACCTTTCTTTTATTCCAGTCTTCATGGTCTCATGAATTTTTTTCCCATTTAGTATGAAGTAAGCTATATGCTTGCCACATATAGTCTTTATTATGTTGAGGTATGTTTCATCTATTTCTAATTTCTGCCAGACTTCTATCATGAAGATAGGTTCAATACTAGCAAATCTCTTTTCTATATCAAAATGGTCATGTGATTTCTGCCCCCCGGTTTATTGTATAGTGTATTTATCTTACTGCTTTGTTTATACCTATACGCTCTTGAGTCACAGGTAAAAAAAAAAGGTAGTTATGATCATGATCCTCTTAACATGTTCTCAAGTTTGTTTGGTAGATATTTTGTTTATAATATTGGCAACTATGCTCATTAGAGAATTGGATCTGTGGTTGGTTATTTTTGGTTGTTTTTTGTGTGTGTGTGTGTGTGTGTGTGTGTGTGCGTGTGTGTAAATTTATCTGTCTTTGCTGTCATGATAGTATTGGAAGAAGCCTGAGGTTTTTAGATACCACCAAGCTTATTACACAGGTTTCAGCTGAGTGCTTATCATGGAAATGCACAACAATCAGTCTGAGACACTGCCTTTACTTTTCCCCCACTAAGGTTTATGAGGAAAAATGTAGAGAAAGAGCCCTGAAAGACAGCACTTGCCTCTTCCTATGTAGGAACATTAACTCACCACTTCTCAAGATGTTGTTCTCGTCTAAGCAGAGGTCATGTGCACAGAAGGGAGTCCGGATATCCATTGGCCCTCTGTCCCAGAAAACCTCCTGGCAAAGCCTCAGTAGAAGCAAAAGTCACCTGTAGTGGAGAAAGGCCAGAAGATCAGCTTGTCCGAAGATTCTGGAGTCAAGCAAAAGGACCTAGACAAAGGAAGAAGTCCTTCCCGCTCATCTTCTCTCTGATACAGGGAAATTTTAGATGCCACAGTGTAAATGAGGATGCTTCACACTGGGATCATCATAAGGCCTGCCCTGGTTAGAGTCTGTATTACCAGTTTGGAGATCTCCATCTGTCAGGTGTTGGTAGCAAGCTAACTTCTAGTCAAGGTACAAAAGCACAGGGAGAGATTCTGTTATGAATGTCTGCTCTGGGTACCAAACGATGACACTTTCACCGATGCCATGCTATGCTTGCAGACAGGAGCCTAGCATGGCTGTCCTCTGGGAGGCTCTGCCAGCAGCTGACTGAGACAGATGTAGATACTTACAGCTAATCATTGCACTGCAGTCTGGGACCTCCGTGTAAGAGTTAAGGGAAGGACTGAAGGAGCCGAAGGGCATTGCAACCCATTCGGAAGAACAACAGTATCAACTAACCTGAACCCCTGCAAGCTCCCAGAGACTAAGCTACCAACCAAACAGCAAACATGGGCTGGTCTGTGGCCCCTGGCTCATATATAGCAGAGGATTGCCTTGTCTGGCCTCAGTGGGAGAGGATGTGCGTAATCCTGTAGAAACTTGATACCCGAGGGAATGGAAATGCTGACAGGGGTGAGGTGGGGGTTGGTGGGTTGGTGAGGAAATACCCTCTCAGAAGCAAAGGGGAAGGAAGATGGGGTTAAGAACTCTGGGTCTGGGAGGGGGGACGAGGAAGGAGGTAACATTTGGAATAAATAAAACAATATAATGATGATGATGATGATGATGATGATGATGATGATTGATGATGATGATAATTAATGATGATGATAGAACGTCTGCTCATCCCTAGAGGCTGAGCAAGTGTGGCTGCTGTGTCACATATGCATCAGTAGGTGGCAGAGGGAGAGAGAGAGAGAGAGAGAGAGAGAGAGAGAGAGAGAGAGAGAGAGAGAGAGAGACTATGTCTGTACTCAGTGTTCTGACCTGTGAACACTGGAATGATTAGTAACCTAACAATCTGAAAAATAACAGACTGAGGCTACCACCAGTCTGACCCCAGGAAGGACCAGATGGTCTCCTAGGACAAGGAACAAGCTAGAGACTAGAAGAACCCCTCCTCGGACCTTGGGCTCAGGAGGGAGTAAGCCCAAGGCAGACAACCTTTGCAAGGGGGCATTCAGGCCGACCTGGTGAGGACCAAGCCCCAGAGGGTCACCAGACAGGTGCCAAGGGGTCCAGACAGGGAACTAGGCTGTGATGATCACCAGTCTGGTGCTGAACAGGCCTGGGCAGAGGAAGACTACAATTGAGATGGCCCCTGCCTGGCTCCACAATGCATGACTGGAATATAGCACTCCTGAGACCACTCCTGAGATGACCCCAGACACTCAGAGACCCTGGGTACCACTGAGAAATGGAAGAGAATGAAAACCTTAAGAATGTGGGGACAATAAAGAGAGGAAGAATTGGAGACTTGAGGTTGGTGATGTGAGTAGCTGGTGATGCCAGCTGGGATCATGATGGGGTCCTGGCCTGTGCTTCCACCAGGGACCGTGTCTGAGTCTGCTCTACAGCCACCGGGGGGTCTGCTACCACCAATGGCCAGGCAAATGTCCCTGGTCAGACTGCCACTCGGAGATATATTGATGTCTGAAGAACTGTGGAGAATTGGTCTCATTTGCTAGAGTATCTTGGAAGAGCTGGCCCTGGACATGGGAGCATGGGAGCTCTGGTCCAGCAACTTGTTTTCCATACAGCAGCCTGGGCAAGGAGAGATGTCCTCCTTTCAACCCCACTGCTATCCACAGCAGGCAGCAGAGCTGGCTGTGGTGTCATGAGAACAAGAGAGCTGTTCCCGACCCTCACAGGCTGCAGCACATGAGAGACGGCCCCTGCACCTTGCTTAGGCAGCAAATTAGAGCTGGCCCTGTGAGTTGTAGGTGAGCTGGCCCAGAGGGCATGAGCACAGGAGAGCCAACCCTGCCCCTTCTCTACTTTATGGTGGAACAGAAATGGGACAGATGCTCTTCTCCCATCCCACCCCACCCCACCGGGCCAGACCACACCAGACAATTCTCTGCTATATATGTGTTGGGGCTTCAGACCAGCTAGTGCATGCTGCCTGGTTGGTGGCTCAGTGTCTGAGAGATGTCAAGGCACTTAGTTGAGACTGCTGGTCTTCTTATGGGGTTGCCCTTCTCCTCAGCTTCTTCCAGCTTTTCCCTAACTCAACCACAAGGGTTCCCAACTTCAGTTCATTGGTGGGGGGAAGTATCTGAGTTTGTCTCAGTCAGCTGCTTGTTGGTCCTCTAGGAGGACAGCCGTGCTAGACTCCTGTCTGTGAGCACACCATAGCATCAGGAACAGTGTCAGGCCTTGGAGCCTCCCCTTGAGATGGATCCCAAGTTGGGCCAGCCACTGGACCTCCTTTCCCTCAGTCTCTTCTCCATTTTTGTCCTAGCAGTTGTTTTAGACAGGAACAATTCTGGGTTAGAGTTTTTGACTGTGGGATGGCAACCCCATCCCTCCACTTGATGCCCTGTCTGTTTGCTGGAGGTGGGCTCTATAAGGACGTTCCCTCTCTCCACTGTCTTTCTTGTAAGTTAGTTTGGATTGTAACCAAACTGTA
This sequence comes from Mus pahari, assembly GCF_900095145.1. NCBI lineage: Eukaryota > Metazoa > Chordata > Mammalia > Rodentia > Muridae > Mus > Mus pahari. Next base: position 74,382,029 of record NC_034600.1, on the reverse strand, counting down.
ATATAATTTTTTTTATCCATGCCATTTAAGAGAATGGCATGATGAGTCTTGAAGATTTTGTAACCCATAATATGTATTGTCTATTTATCAATATTCATGTCTCAGCTGGTCTTGGAGCTGTTCCCATATAGAAGGATCGGGATTATATATTACATGTCTTCTTGATCTTTCCAATCTCCCTCTGTCTGTATGTAGCCAAGCTCCTGAGGGCGTCTTCCCCAGTCAAATCTTATTTCCAATAATTTGGGTGGAAGACATAGCTTTTCTTTTCAACTTTGTTTCTTTTTTTCCCTTCCCCGCTTTTTACTCTGTACACTCAAGCCTTTTCCATTTCTTGCCGTTATTAATTTTTATATTTTTATTTTAAGTGAGAAAAGCACTCATCATTCTAGTTTCCTTCATTTAGGCTCCTTTTTTTTGCTGGTCATGTAAAATTCCATAAGAGGACATTCCTTTAGCCAGCAGAAGCTGGGAACCATGTGTATACAGAAGCTGACTGACACAGCTCATTAACAGGAGACTGTCAGTCACTTTGATGACACTACATCCTGCTTGTAAGTTGAGGTCACAGAGATTGTGTTATGAAAACATCTTGCACTCATTGAAGCAGAACATAAGACAGGGCATAGTTATTTCCTTTCTTCCTTCTTAACATTCACATTATTGAAAAAATAGCACTTACACTTGGACATGGGTTTTAGCTTTCAAACTCTACTGTGCATCAATGCTACATTTTCTGTTTCCATCTATCTGGTGACAGGCATCTTCTGAGGCCATAACTTTGCTATTGTGCTTAAAAAATCTTGGTCGTGCAAGGATGTCCGTGGAATGATGATCTAGATGCATTAGGTATATATCCGGAAGTGCTAAAGTAGCAAAATAAGATTTGGGGTGTAATGGCTCACAGGTTTCATCTCTTGTATATGATGGTTCTTGTATATGATGGGTAGGGAAATGCCAGGGCGGGAGTGAGTGGGTGTGTTGGGGAGCACCCTCATAGAGGAATGGGGAGTGGGGAAGGTATAGGGGGTTTCCATAGGGGAGACTTGGAAAGGGGATAACATTTGAAATGTGAATAAAGAAAATATCCAATAAAAGAAAAAAAATAAACCTTTCCCTCCTTAAATTGCTTTTGTTATAGCAACAGAAGAAAATGCCTTTGTTGTTGTAGTTGTTTTGTTTTCTTCTATACTGTCTCTCTACTAGTTTCTGTCTGTGCAGATCAAAGGATACCACACATTGCTACGTGGGATTTATTTTGCATTACTCTTTTCATTGTAGTAAGCATTTTTCCTGATTCTTGATTTTAAAATATATCTTTATTTGAAGCTCTTTCTGATTCTAAAGCCTGAATCAAATCTACCCTTTATGTTGCTTCATCAAGCACACTGGTACTCTCTTTTGCTTAGAGCCCCTTTGTAAATTATGTGTTCACTGTACATTAGAATATATGCTTCAAGTTAAGAAATTACTCTTTTCTTTTTCACAGAGACTAACGCTCTAAATTTGACAAAGTACTGCCTCACTATTTCCCCGATTTCGATCTATCTTTGAAATCTAAAGTAAAAATTTGCCCCATAAAGAAAAAAGAGATGCTTTATTTTAAGGTAACAAATACACATGCACTTTGTGTTGTTGTTACAAAGCCAATATTAATGAATCAGATATACCAACTGAAGCCAAGTTCCCCAAGCAATTGAACAATGAATTCTCAACTTTCTTCACTTAAAGCTTTTCTCTACTGCATAGATTGGAGAGCTTGTAACATTTAGTTCAATTTGCCTTCTATCCAGAAGTAATTTGTTGCAAAGCCAATAACTTGAAAGAAGATAATGTTCCCAAATCTTCTTTCAGGAGTCCTCAGATTATAAAGTTTTATATTTTCACCTTCTAAATTATGATCAGAAACTTACTATGTATTGGTGTGTTTTAATCTTTCTCTTCTTCATACTTTCCATTTAAATCATTTTGGAAACAAAACTTACATGTTTCATATAATACATCATTTACTTGAAATTATAATCATATAAAATACAGACAAAAATAATTTTAAAAGTCATATTTTTCATCACTTTTGTTTCTAATAGTAAGACACCTCACATATTTATTCAGCTGCAGCAACAAATAATTTAAACTTAAAAATGAATCATTCTTCATTAATTTTCACAATCATTATCTTTCATTTTATTTAATTATTTTTGTTAGATAAAACACACTTAATTTAAAAAAAAACTTGCAAAGAGAAAGCATCACATACCTAGACCAACACAGTCCCTCATACAAGGTGTTGCCTAGGCAGCAAGTACATATATCCATGCACATGTCTATGCAGTCATAATAGCCATAAAGAAACTGGTGCTTTGCTTTGGATTTTCTTTCACTATTCACTACATTTTGCAAATGCATCCAACACACACACACACACACACACACACACACACACACACACACACACAGATACAATGTATCCACCAATGCAAATATATCCAGTGCACACAGAATGACACAATGAAATTGAAACTTCTGCCCAGCAAAGGACACTATCATTAGAGCCCACAAAGAGGTTACAGAGTCAAGTCATTAACTGATATACTTCAGACAAGGGGCTTATATCTAGAACTCACAGATAATTACAGAAACTAAATGTCAGGAGAATAAGACTGCCAATCAACAGATAGGTTAAATCCATGAAAGTGCTAGAACTAGAAAAAACTATTTGCTTTGTGTCCCTTTCCATAACTCATGTGTCCCTTATGTGCATTCTATCTATCCTCATTACCCAATATTACCCTTCCCTGCTCTCTCTATGTGTCATGAGGCACTCACTCATTCATGCGTTTGTTCACATGTATGCATGGATACATTATAGGGTAGGATTCATCAGTAAGGGAGAAATGCTTTATTTTGTTTCTGATGTCAGGCGACCTTATTTAATACTATATATCCTAAATCCACCCTTTGTTCTGAAAATTTTGTGATTTTATTTTTCTTTAGAGGTTAACAGTATTTTTGTTTCCATATGTACCCGATTTTTATTATCTATTCATCTGTTGATAGACAACTAGATTGGTTCAATGTTCTTGCTAAAGTGGCTAGAACAGCAATATCTGTGACTGTCAGGTATTTCTGTGACTGTGTATGGAGGTCTTGGGGTATATGCCCAAAAGTGAAATGGCCTGGCCATATAATAGTTCATTTTTAAAAATTGAAAAAAATCTTCACACTGAATTCTGATATTAGTTTTCAGATTTCTTGATAATATCTATTCTGAATGGGGTAAGAAGAAATCTCAAGGTAGTATTAATTTGCATTTTCCTGATATCAAATGATATCGAGTACTTCCAAAAATAGTTATTGGCTCAGTGATTCTTTATGAAAACCATCTAATCAATTCAATTCATTAACCTGCCGGTTGATTGGCAGTCTGATTCTCCTGGTCTTATTCTGCAATTATTTATAAATTCTAGATATTAGGCCTTTGAAGTATATCAGGTAATGATTCCATTCAGTAACCTGTCTGTGGGCTCTGGTGATAGTGTCCTTTGCTGTGCAGAAACTTTAGTTTCATGTATTTTTCCCTGATGATATGTGGGCCTAGTTTCCACGTCATTGATTCAGAATGCTTGTACCTGCCCTGCCCTCTTAAGGGGTGTTCTCTAAGTTTTCAGCAGTTCAGGTTTTAAACTAAGTTCTTACTATTTTTGATTTGAATATCTTATAAGATGAACTATATGGATCTAATTTCATTCTTCTGAAAGTGGATACAATACAATTATAAATAAATTATAATAAATTATACAATTTAATGATGTCATTTGTTGAACAGGTTACATTTAATTGGCTAATATATGTATTTTCCTCCTTTGTCAAAACTTAGGTGGACTTAGCTTTATCTTTAATTTATAGGTCTTCTATTTTTATTCTATTGATCTACTTTTATATAAACAGCAGGTTGATTTTACCACTATAAGTCTATAGTATAATTTGAGGTTGGATATTGTAATACTTCCAGCTCTATTCTTACTCCATAGGATGCCTTTGGCTAGTCACAGTCTTCTGTGGTTCCAAATAAATTCTTGGATTACCATTCTTTTTTCCTAAAACTTTGAAATGTCATATTTGCAAGCATTGCATTACATCTTTAAATACATTTTGTAGGACAACCTTTTTCATAATATTAATTCTGTCAGTGCAAGAATATGTGGCACCATCCCATCAGCTAGTGTTTATATTGATTTTCTTTTACAATGTTGTGATATTTTCATTGTCTTTCTCTTTTTTGTTAGGCATGTACCTAGATGTATATTTATTAGAGTTATTTTGTATGGAATATTTTTCTTAATTATGTTCTCTGAAAACACATTGTTAGTACAATGAACTCTGTCTTTTATATTGATTTTGTACACTGTAATTTTATTGTAAGTATTTAAGAGGTATAAAAGTTTCTAGTAAATTCTATATAGTTCTTTAAGTTATTTATGTTAATATTTAATGTTTTATTATCATATGACCAGCAAACACTATTCTTTAGTATGTTTAGAACACATGTATTACCCTATTTCAATTTAAAAATATTTTTATAAGTGAAAACATTCATATATTAAAACATGTTCAGATTTGTTTTTTTCTGATAAGAAAATAGTCATTAAATATACTTTTATTAATATTAATCTTAAAATTGAACAAATAATCCCATGAAAAGATAAGAACATGGAGCAGAAAATAGTAAGAAAGTACACAGAAGAACCAAGCACACGCTTGAATACTTAAAAATTTCAGGCTGCTTTGAAATGTCAGTGTGAAAAGTTACAGCATGCCAAAGGTGTGACTTTTAATTCTGAGCAAAGATGTGACAAATGGCTCAAGCAGCTGTGCCTTAGTCATCTGGAAGATCACCCACTCTATGACATCAGCAGCTTTGAAACCTTCAACATTAGTTTTTTGTATGAAATTGCAAATACACTTAAAGTTTTCAAAGTATGAATCGGGGGAAAGTTAAAATGGACTATAACATTAAAAAAAGTTGACTGAAAGACTGTGGGCCAGAGATTAATTTTTAGAAAACTGCACAATTATGCACACCTTATAATTAGCATACCTCGCAAATTTTTATTCATTCTAAAGGCAAACAATTATAAAATTCAGATATTATTACATTTTATTTCATCACTGCAATTGTTTCAATTGGCACCTACTTGTTTCTTAGTATGGCCAATGATTTGCATGCTTGAATGTTTTTCTCCAAACTTCTTTTTTAGAAATTCCTGAAGGACTAATGCCATGAGGTTAGAATCTTGTAAAGTGTGTATGTTCAGGGTGCTCTGCCTTCTTAAATGGTTAGGAGTGGCATTAGGGGAAGGAGCCATTTATGGAAATGCTCCCCCCCTCTCTCATACACACCAGCACCCTGACACACTATACATATTACTGGTTCACTGTGTGTAATCTGGCATGTTATGACAAACTAAAACTGGATTAAGCAGATCATAACCTTTTGATCATAATCATCATTGCAAAAACTGCATTAATTTCTTCCAAAGTTAGTTTTACTCTCATAGCAGAAAACAATGTAAGACAATGCATTTAAAACTCAATAATTTTAGTAAATAGTGAAATACATGATAGTAGTAAGGTACAGCGAGAGACTAGAAGGTGAACAGACCTCTTTTGCGCATGGGTTGGTACAATTAATGCTATGTAAATGATTATCCTCCTGAAAGCAATCTACATATTCAGCACCATCCCAGACGTATTCTCCATGGAATCCTCAGGAAAAACAAAAACAAGAACAAAACAACAACAACAACAAAAAAAAAAAACCCAACAAAAAAACAAAAAAAAACAAAAAAACCCTTAAATTCATATTGAATTAGAAAAATCCGCAGATAACCAGAACAATCTTGATCATAAAGAACAATGCAGACAGGTGGCCAGATTTTTAGCTACATTACAGATTTATAGTAGTAAAGACAGCATGGTAATAGCACAGGAACATATGTAGAACAGTGAAACAAAACAGAAGACCCCAAAATAATGACATAACCACAACCATCTTGTCTTTGATAAAGATAAAAAAAAAAAAATACACACTGGAGAAAAAGCTTCTTCAACACACAGTGGTGGGAAAACTGGATGTCTGTGAGGGAGAATAACATTCCCCTTTTCCATATCTATCACTTTGCACATGAAAAAAATTTAGATGATTCAAAGAGCTCCACATGAAACAAAATAATGAAAGTGCCAGAGAAACACACAGGCAGGAGTCTATACTGCTAAGATAGGTGTGCCTAGGTGTAGAAAAGGACTCTCTAACTAGCCGTCTATTCTCTCAGAAATGAAGGCTAACAGTTGACAAATGGGGTCTTCTGGAATGAGCAAGCTTCTGTCAAGCAAAGCAGGAAAGCCGCTCAGTGAAGAGGAAGCTCCCCAGAACGGGAGAGAATCTTTGCCGTTATACCTCTGATAGGGAAATAATATCCAGAGTATTCTTTAACATACGTTAAAGAACTAAGAAATATAATCAAGAAAAAAAAAAAAGAGACCCAATCAAAAATGCAATAGGATACTGAACAGAGTTCTCATAAGAAGAAGAAAAAGAGTCAAGAAATCCTTTAAACATCTTCAGTATCTTCAGGAATCAGGGAAACAGAAATTAAAACTACTTTGAGATTTCATTTTACCACAGTCAGAACGGCTAGTGTCAAGAAAATAAATGACAAGAAAACATTGGTAAGGATGTAGGGGAAGGCGAATCCTCAGTCTCTACTGGGAGGGCTGTAAACTGGTCCAATCATTATGGAAACAAGTGTGGAGAAATATCAAACGTTCTAGAAGTAGAACTAATGCATGACCTCCTTGTTATATGTCCAATGGACTCCACACCATAGTCTATAGATGATTAATCAGCCATATTAGTTGCTGCTCTGTTCTCAACAGTTAGGAACTGAAAACAACCCTAGTATCTGTCAACTGATGCACAATGAAATATCATTCAGCTGTAAGGAGTAATGAAGTTTGCAGGTGAATGGAGGGAACTAGAATATATACCACATGGTAACCCAGACCTGGAAAAACAAACGTCATAGATTCTGTCTTATTTGTGGCTCTTGCTCTGAATCGTTAGATATGAATATATAACCTGTAATAACCATAGAAAACAGAAAAGTAAAACAGGACATGGCAGGGGTTGAGTTATTCAGAAGGCGATGTAGAAAGGGGATGGTAGGACATAGGTATTACGAAGGAGAAAATGGGAAAGGAGGACGTTTTCTAGGGTGAAGGGAGGGATGGGTAAGCTGAAGGGAAGGGAGGAATATACTAAAGGACAGGGTGCAAGAAGGATCAACAACACCAAGCTACACCTGATCAACAGATTCTTAAAACGGAGAAGCTATGTCTGATCAATAGAAACAAAAAAAAAAGGGGGAAGCTGTATGTGATCAAGAGACTTAAAAATGGTTCTTAGGAAAATGGTATCAGAAATTGATAGATGTATATGAGGAAAAGTATGTGTAATTTAAAAAGTATTATGACACAGAGGTGCTATTTGATGTCTGGACTTACACCCACAAATGTTTTATCTGTCTCTCACCTTCTATAATTGTGTAACTTCATTTGTTGTCAGCTGGGTATGTGCTTGTGTCCACAGGACATGCCTGGCAAGACGTTTATTTTTGGCTTGCTGAAATTGTGCTTTGTAGTGCAAAGTAAGGTTTGGGAGTGGTTGACCTAGCAAGAGGGAGAAAGAGGAGAAAAACTATGGTTTCTTTTTTAAATAATGGGACTCTTATAATGCTGATATTATGATTTCTTTAAATAAAATAGCCAATAATACCACTGCTCAGGTGAGCAAGCTTGTGATTGTATAAATACAGATGGCTCAAGCTATTCTGGGATACTTGCTTGAACATTAACAGGTAGTCAACATCTTCATCTGTGCCAGTGACTCTTCCCCATCTCAGGACCTGAACATCTGGCAAGGGTTGTACAAGACACTCCTGAATTTATATTGGTTATTGTTGTAGTCTCTAGCTGCCTTCCCTAACTTGAATGTAAGACCTTGTTGCTGAAGACACCACACACCTTGGACACATGACTTGGAGAATATGAACTTGAGCTTATTTGGAAGCCTGTCCCCTGAGGACTGGCTTCCACAGTACTAAAACTTCTATAAAGGATACCATAGAAGAAGAGCAATCAAAGCCTATAAATAACATTAATTACCATCATGGCAAAATATATGCAAAGGCAGAATAGTGGCACTTATGTCTTGAAGATCATAGTCATCTACTGAACTGAAGACCTTCTCAACACCTGGTATTGTCAATCTAGCCAACTATCTGTGACCGATGAGGACAGACTTTAGAGGAGAACCTGATATGACAATTTCACTAACCTGGTATAATTCTCAATTGTATTCTAAATGCTCATTTTTTATATTCACAGATAAGTTATAGCTGTCACTCCTCATCAAAGAGTCTTTATTATCCAGTGAGTAGAGCCCTTTTGAGAAATCCAAAACTAATCAATTGACGAGGACAACTGACTATGTGGTGCCCACCTCCAGATGATTTACTTAAAAATAACCACTACACCTTAAGCTTAGGGGACACCTCTGAAGAGGAATAGAAACTTTTTTAAGGGCCTGAGGACAAAGGCATGTGTGTGAGATAGCGTCTTTTATATATGACAAGGAGTGCTACCCACAACCTCTTAAACATGTTTGCCTAAATAATACTTGTGAAATGATGGCATGAGTGAACGTGCCAACATGAAAGGGCGGATCTTACTGGGGCTCATCCCTAGATGAACTCACACAGATGATCAATTGCTTCTGAGAAAGGGAGAATCTATTTAATCCAGGGACAAGTAACCTGATAGGTTATCTAACTTCAAGTTCTCAACCCTAAACTCACATATCAATGAACAACACTAATTGACTCAGCAAGTTGTGTGTGTGTGTCTGTGTTTGTATATGTGTGTATGTACATGTGTGCATTCACGTGTGTGTATATGCACATGTGTCTGTTGAAATGTTTAAGAAGAGGTCATGAAGTTGAGAAGGAATGAGGAAAGACAAGGAATGAGTTGGAAGAAGGAGAAGGAGGGGGTAGAAATGATGTCACTACAGTGCTTACATATGGAATTCTCAAAACTAATAAAATAGATTTCTAAAAAGGATGGGACTCTAGAATGAGATTGGCTGGTTCAAAGTTCCCCTTTTACTCATTGTCATTGATCTTGGAGAAGTTAATTGTGTCCAATTGTGCTCTATGGCACCTCAGAAATATGTAGAGGAAATATCTTGTATCTGTATGGATGTGCCACCTATCAATAACACATCTTTGGCCTATAGCTTAGTCAGGAAATAGGAACATCTGGTTGGCAGAAAGGATTCAGGGATAGTGCCTGGTACAGTAGATTTGTGCAAAGATGCGACTAGGCAGATGCACAGGGAACCTGAGCACAGGGAACCCTCCACAGAATGTAGGCTAAAATAATTGGTTATTTTAAGTTATGATCTAGTCAGCAACAAAGGTATTTGTATATATATATTTTTGAGTTTGAGTCTTATTTCTGGGAGCATGGGGCTGCGAGGCAGAATCACCTGATTCAACAAGAAAATCAAGTGAAAAATTCTGCAAAATCTGGCTGGCTTTAAAGAGAAAGATCTCCAGAAATATAGGTGCAAACATTGGAAGGTCACAAATAGAGTTATGGACAGGAGAAACCCTAAGGGAATTTTAATATTTCCCAAATCATCACTAACATTTAAATATGTCCATAGTACTTTTCATTTGTCTATACACATTGTATTTTTAAAAATTCCATATTTTGCCGGGCAGTGGTGGTGCACGCCTTTAATTCCAGCACCTGGGAGGCAGCAGGCAGATTTCTGAGTTCGAGGCCAGCCTGGTCTACAAAGTGAGTTCCAGGACAGCCAAGGCTATACAGAGAAACCCTGTCTCAAAAATACCAAAAACCAAAACCAAACCAAACCAAACCAAAACAAAAAAACCAACCAAACAAAGAAAAAAACAAAACAAAACAAAAAAAATTCCATATTTTAGAAGAGTGTGGGCTTCTTTTTTGTATCATTCTGTCACACCTGTGAAGAAGAAATCAGAAATTGCCACCAACAGATTGGCCTGTGAAAGCATCTGCGAGACACTTTATTGGTTGCTGATTGACGTAGGAGGGCCCTGTCCACTGTGGCTATCACCATCCTTAGGCAGGTATAAGAAAGGTGACACAAGCATGAGAAAGCTAGTGAGCAACATTCCTCCATGGTTTCTGCTTCCCTTCCTGCCTCAAGGTTTCTGCCTTGAACTCTTACATTGACTTTGTTCAATAATGAGATATTACCTGTAATCCAAACAGACGCTTTTCTGGCCCAAGTTGATTTTGTTCATTGTTTCATCACAATATTAGAGAAGCAAACTGAAGCAATAGTTATCATATTTGAATAAAATAAACTAAACAATGGCAGATTTGTTGATATATATATATATATATATATATATATATATATATATATGTATATATATGAATTTAGATGCATTTCTAGGTCTTATGACTTGAAATAAATTTCAGAGATATGCATTAAATTATACATTACTGTTTGTGCTTGTATATGCCTAGTGAAAATAATCATGACTCCAAACAACAGTGTTGTCTGGAAAACCATAGCCAAAGTACATACTGGACAGAATTATGATTATTAGTATATACTGTGGATGCATAGCTTTTACTAATGTACTCTGATTTAACCTTCCTTTCAACAGATATATAATAGGAGTCACGATATGGGAAGTAGATGAAAATGGGAGAAACGCAGCCTCACCACCGTGGAAGGAAGGAGATGGGCTCCATGACAGCTTTCTGCTTGTGAAGTTGCTTAAGCCTTACTGTATATTATGCCGTGTTATGCAGCCTGTCTGTGTTCTTCCTGTACAAAATTACTCATACTTTAACCAAAGCAACTGGCAAAAAGATAAACTGTAGGGGCCCTGATGAAGATTTAATTGGGATCTTCAATATCTAGAATTTACCAGCATGACTAGAGATTTGAGAATAAACTAGAAAATGAAAACTTAAATAATCAGATGGACTTATTTTTATGTCTAAGACGGCCACTGAGTCTTATTTTATTAAACTAGAAGAGACTGGGAGGCTAGTTCTGCACATATACAAGAATCAGTATAGACTTATGAATAGTAAATATTCACTTAAAATTGTTCAAACGGTTGTCTTAATATGACATGGACATTTGCATCTGTTATGACTATCAGAACTGGGAACGAGGGATTTTTTTTTTTATTAAAAGTTAAAATTAGTAAAACTCAACTTAATCAGTAGCAGTCTTCATGTGATGTGAATGAGCTAATTTACTGAAAGTGTGTTAATGTGGGAGAAATTTATCTTAATGAGTATAAAGTTGTATTGAATATTCATAAAATATTGATAAAAGTTGCTTTCTTTTTAGTTACAAACTTGAATGCTCTAAGATGTAGGAAATGCAGTTTTAAAAAAATTCTTTTTACTTTCAAGAATTTTAGCATTCCTCATGTGTAATTGCACATTACCACATTCAAAGGCAAAATGATATGTGATGAAAAGAAATTCTCACAGCACAAAGGGATAAAGAGAAGACATAGGATAGAGAAAAATAATAAAATGATTCCTAATGATATTCTGGTGTACTCATAGATTGGTTGGTGTCTAGCCCAATGGTCATCTGAGAGGCCTGTTCTGGCAGCTGAGGTGAGCAGATGCAGAGCCCCACAGCCAGACACTAAGCAGTGCAAGAGTCCAAATGGAAGATCTCCACAGGTTCCTTCTCCTTGGAGCGTGGGGAACCCTGTGGAAGAAGAGGAGGAAGTCTTGTAGGAGTCAGAGGTGTCAGAGACATCCGAAGAACGTGACCCACAGAATCAACTAAGCGGGGCTCAGAGTCTCACAGAGACTGAAGGGACGATCATGGAGCCTACGCGTGTCTGCAGTAGCTTCACTGAATACACATTATGGTAGTTTAGCCTGGTGTCCTTATGAGACTCCTAATGCAAGGAATATGGTGTGGGCAGGTGTCTGATTATTTAGCCTTCTCCTGGGACATTTTTCCTTCTCCTGGTTTGCCCTGTCCAGCCTTGATATGAGAGTTTGTGCCTCCGCTTACTTGATTTTGTTGTGCCATGTTCGGCTAATATCCCTGGAGTCCTGCTCTGTTCTAAAGGGAAAACAAGGAGGAGTGGATCTAGGATAGGCAGAGCTAGCAGAAGTGGAGGCAAGGGAATTTGTGGTCAGGATTTATGAAAATAACAAACCAAGAAGAAAATAAAATTTAAAAAAATATATAAATTCTCATGCAAAACAAACAAACAAAACAAAACAAAAAATGAACAACGCAAAAACCTTCCAAAAACAGTTACAAACAAAACACGGGAAAGGAATATTTTCACTTCAATGAGGGCAACGGCAGGAAGTGACTCAGGGAGATGTCTACCCAGACTAGATGATCAGCAGTTTTTAATAAGGAAGAGGAGAGGGAAAGTATATTGTTCACGTGAGTCAGGAACCATAAAACTATTTACAGGAGCAAAACTTCTCTTTCTCTCCTCTGGCTTCAAATCAATCCACATCTGCCTTTCTTGCTTCATGTCATGTTCAGAATGTGCCAGAACTCAATTCAAGTCAGCCTGAATTCCCCCCTTGGCATTGTCATTGTGCACTTTCTTTTTTTTTTTTTTTTTTTTTTTTTTTTTTTTTTTTTTTTTACATTTCAAATGCTATCCCGAAGGATTCCCATACCCCTCCCCCCACCTCTGTTCCCCTACCCA
>NC_034600.1:74361403-74367798 GCF_900095145.1 Mus pahari | reverse complement strand
AGGAATTTTTTCCCTGTGCCCATATCTTCGAGGTTTTTCCCCACTTTCTCCTCTATCAATTTCAGTGTCTCTGGTTTTATGTGGAGGTCTTTGATTGTGCACTTTCTACAGACTTCATTGTTCTGCCTCGTGGCCAGACCTGTGAAGCTCATCTCACACTAGCTATGGCCAGAGTGTCTGAGTTACATCATGTGGCCTCTTGTGTAAGATGGAGAGAAGAATATCCCCAAAACTCATAACTTTTAGAAGTATCAAATACTTCTGAAAATTAAATCATTAAATAGCACTATATAATTATGATTCCATATACTCAAATTACCAGATGAAGAAGATGTACTTCAGTAGAAAGTACCTCCGTGATTATTATTAAGATTGATTTACATTGTCAAGATAAGGAAGTGTTCTGATACCAGCTGTGAGATCTAATCCTTAGACAGCCACGCCTATACTGCTTATTGCCTCAAACCTTTGCAAAGGATTGTTTAAGCTGAATTCTGTATTTTTGTTTCCTTTGCCAGAGTCTGAAATTTTATACATGCAAGGAAGAATACGTCTCTGTGACAAACCTTACCACGAGTCAGAGAGTCGGAGTCTATGGGCAACTCAGAGTTGCTGTTACAGGGAATAGGCTCATGTTGTTTGTCTCCTGTAGGACAAGACTGTTAGAAGCTTGCATGTCTTCCACACATCACTCTCTGCTCCTGTGCTTTTGCTGACACTGTTTGGTAACATTTTAAAAGAATGAATCTTTGACACAAGACTGTGTGCAAAGCTATGGTGCCTGTCCTTGAAGCAAATCTCAGACCCGGGGATAGTTTTGGGAGCACCGCTTCTAGAATACAGCATCTCTTACCTTAATAGGAAAGCAGCTAGACATCTTGTTAAAATGAATTGAATGGGGCAGGAGAGATGGAAAGTATGTAAAGTGTTTTCTGTACAAACTTAACAAAAGGAGTTCACATCCTCAACACTCAAGTAAACGCTCAACTCTCGAGTACAAGACTGTAACTCCAGTATTGGGAAAGGGATAGACAGTTGTATCTTGAGGATCCACCAGTAGCAAGTGAGTTTAACTGAAACAATGAGTTTCAGGCTCCGTCAGAGACTCCATCTCATAAAATCAGGTGCTAGCGTGGTAGAGGAAGACTCTTGATATTTAAAGCTTATGACTCTGGAAGAGAACCTACCATTACTAGTTTCCTGAAAAAAAAAGTATAATTTCTAATTTCTTGGACCAGGCTTTACAACTCTGGCTATTGATTGGTTGTAGTTTTCCCAAGTCCTGATGCATACATCTACAAATCCCGGCCACACCTAAGGCTCAGCACCATTGACCAACAGGGGGCAGGAAGATTGTAAAGGCAAGAGGACAGGGAGTTTGGTGAGACTCTGTCTCCTGGTGATATCCGAAGCTGCATCCCGTAAATATTCAACAACACGACTGCCCAAACATGAGCAGAACAAAGATGACACCAACAGACATGACGACCTGAATGAGGATATGTCCACAAGGCCTCAGCCCTACACAGAGCACTAAGCTGGGAGTGGGAGAGTGCGCTCTCTCCAGGGAACAGCATATCAATTGGTTTTCTGCTGCCAAATGGTCAGCCATGAAAGCATAAATACAAGTAACAGTATATGCACTCACAGGCTGTTCTTAGGAATGATATATATATATATATATATATATATATATATATATATATATATATTGCATGCATTTCAATGACAATTGAAAATAGAGGCCGTCCACTGGAAGGAGAGCATGGAGGGGCATAGAAGATGGTGTTGGGGAAACAAAGGGAAAGGAGAAACGTATTTGAAATACAATATCAAAAATAACAGAATAGTAAATTTCTGACTGCATTCCAAATATTTATCGTTATCCCTATAGATAAACGTAGCTCTCACACCTCATTTGCAGCAAATGGGGATATAATATATATATTATAAATATATATTATGCATGTGTATGTAAAATAAGAAATCATTAACTTCAGAGGGAGTGGGGTACAAGAACAGTTGAAAGGGTAGAGAAAAGCAAAAATGGTGCAAATACAGTACTCATGAATAAAAATTTCAAAAAAGGTTAAAAATTTAAGAAATTAATTAATTACTATACATTCTGATCTCAGCTTCCCCCTGTCCTCTCCTCCCAGATCCCCCCTCCTACACGCCCACCCTCCATTCCTCCCTTTCTTCTCAGAAAAGGGGATGCCTCCCATGCATATCGACCCACCGTGGCATATCAAATTACCCATCTTCTATTGAGGCTAGACAAGGCATTCCAGTTAGGGGACAAGGACCCAAAAGAAGTCAAGAGAGTCGGATGCAGCTCCTGCTCTTAGGAGTCCCCCCCACATCATGACTGAGGAACACAACTGTTACAAACATGCAGCGGGCCTAGGCCTGTCCCATGCATGCCCTCTGCTGGGCCGGTCAGTCTTTGTGGGCCTCTGTGGGCCCAGGCTGCTTGATTTGATAGGTTTCTTATGGTGATCTGGCCTTTCTGCCTCCCTAAATTCCCTCTAACGCTTGCCTCCACATCTGTTTCCATAAGTTGCTGGGTGAAGTTTTTCAGATGACAGCGATGCCAGCCACCTGTCAGCATGTATAGGAGAATATCAATAATTGTGTCAGGGGTAGGATCCCATGGTCTGGGTCTAAGACTGGGCCAGCCTTGGTTTGCCTTCCTTCAATTTCTGCTCCATCTTTACCCTGCAACTCTTGTAGGCAGGACAGATTGTCGGTTTAAGGTTTTGTGGCTGGATTGGTGTCCCAATCACACCATTTAAGCTACACAATGAAACCTGCATGAACAAGTATGCACATTTTGCATATTAAAAACTGAAGATCGAACTGAATATTAACCTTTTAGAAGAGAAGCAAGGCCGTTGGCCACCTAATCTATACTCAGGTTTAGGAATGAAGGCTACAGATGGAACTTGTTATTGGGGGAATTTTCATCTCACTGGCATGTACGTTTATTTACTGGGGAATTTGTAGGTATCCTGTGGTTCAAGAAAAAACATCCTCTGTGTTTGCTTAAAGCTGCTACACCCCTATATCATCTACCATCTGAAGGTAGTTTCATCCAAGAGTAAGGGTAATCTTGCATTTTACAATATTATTTGACTGGTGTGTTAAGTCTGTTCTCATATCATCATGTCCTATGCATTTGTAATGCACAGTACTTAGTTCATCATTAGTGTAAAACATGAGTGTTTTAGTTCAAAATACCAGCTGGGAAACTCCAGAGCACAGTTTGTGTGAGAGACTTAGAATATAGTCATTCATCTAAAAACTAGCCTATCATCCAATTTGTCTATGGATATTAGAAAGAAGATATAAAAATTCAAAGTTATGGCTATATATTAGACAGAGAGAATAGATCTAAAAGGGATGACAGGTTTGGATATTAATGTCAAAACCTGTTGTTGTCCTGCCAGGTGATGCCTGTAAGATGTGATATCAAAACACCACATTTTTAGTTTCATGAAGTTCTGTGATCCCAAGATAAAACACAATAAGATATTTCACTTAAGTAAATAATTTACTTTAGGAGACCAATTGAATTTTAAGCATGTTGATGCATATATATTTATCACTTACATTTTTAAAATAATTAAAAATTTAAACACATACAGGCTCCATGATTTATTACTTGTAACTTATGAAGCATACATTTCTACTTTTTTTTTTTTTTTTTTTTTTAAACTGGGTGAAAGCTGCAGACTCCTAGGACACTGCAGTTCAGTGGATTTAATGGTTCAGAGAGAAAATGATGTGCAAAATAACCAAAAGGCACCAATTTGGAGCTTACAGAAAACCATGTAATCTATAATACACAGATATCATGCTTTCCATTCAGTTTCTTAATTCTGTCTGGAAGCATGCTGGCATCTGTCTGACACCAGCAATGGCCTCATCTTTGAGGCACTGAAATGGCTAGAACTAATGAACCAAATTCTGCCAGGCTATGCTCAGCTCTATTTAATAATCATGCTCTAACAAAGGATTACGCCATATAATGATTATGAAAATTAAGCAATCTCAATGACGAGACAGCTGATGGATGATTTTGGAGACAGTATTTTTATATTTCTGTCTATTTGTTTTTTTACCACCCGTGGACAAACACAAATTCTCATCAGCTTTTTTTTTTTTTTTAATTCATTTTTTTAGCTGAGGAAATGACTCTTGAAATAAACTTTAGCATTTGGTCAGAAACTTATAATGAAGCCAGTATGTGTAGATGGACAGAATCTCTCTTAGATACTCAGAATGTGAATCAGATGGCATTGTCTTCATCACCCACTAAGAGCAGCAGTCCTAGAAACAGTTCACGGACTGTCACGTTTATAACTCTACAGAAACTAAAGTAATATAATTTCTTTTAAGACTGGCAGTTATAGATATCAATCAGTTCAGCAGAGCAGGAACTGTGTTTGTATTTCTTTGTATGTGATCAGTGATTATGAATGCACACACTTTTTATTGGTAAAGAATGGTAAGTGTGTTTCTGTCCAAACAGGGTTGTAGATAATATAGCAACTCTTTAAACACCAGAAATCAGGGTTACGATGTTTAAAAAGAAATCTTTGCATATTCTTTAATCGGATATGGTGACTCGCCGAAAAATCCACAAAGGCAGCAAGATAAAACTTGTCAGAAATAAAGACCAAGTAAAGATAGCTTTGAAAGAATTATAGTTATATCAACAAAAGTTGGATGTTTAAAAATGCAAAAAATCAAAGTGGAATTCTCCGAGATCCAAGAAAAAGCCCGAGAAAACTAATTTGGAGAAAGAATGAAAACTTCAGAAACACCAAACAGTGAGATGTATATGTGGTTTCTTATTCCATATCTGTAAAATCACGATTCTGCTCAAAGTAACAAACAATATCATGGCTTGTTTGCAATGGGTATACAAGTAAAGACATAATTATGGCAACATGAGAAGTATAAGTCAAAGTAGCAAGAGAAAAAGACATAAACATTAATAAAGTTTTTAGCCTTTATGTGAAGTAATACAGCAACTTCAGAAACATAAACATGTTTACTGAGATGCTTGGTCGGCTCATTTCAAGAATGATGTGTTTGGGTTTGTTCTTTTTTCCCCTAACATAGTATTTTTATTGGTTATTTGGGAATTTAATACAATGCCCCCTATCACAGTCTTTTTCCATTCTTCCTAGGTCCAACCTCCCACTCTTGTGTCCCCCTGCCTCAAAAAACCCCCACCATGTCCAATGTGTATTGCCCATATACTTACTCATTGGAGTATGGTTAAATTTCCAGTAGCCAGCTACTTAAGGAAAACCGAGTTGCTCGCCCCACCCCCACCCCGACAGAGGCCATCAATTTTGAAGAGATGCACTTCAGCATCCATACCAGAGTTCTAAAGAACTCTCTTCAAATAGCTCCCTGTGTGACTGTTTCTTTTGGGGGGACTGTGAGGGATGGAGCTGTGCTTGTCTAAGAAACCTTCAATGTCTTTCATCCTTGCCCATCTCCAGCAACCTTTTGACCTCTCTGTGTTAGGCAGTCACTTACTGTTTCTATATATTCACCTATTCTGTTGCACTCACTTTTTAAGGGGTTGGAAAGTTATGAACATATGTTACAACCCATTGAGTTAGCACTATAATGCAGAGTCCAAGGCAAACATCATTTATTTTCCAGGGCAAATGAGATAATGCTGGAAAAGGTCAATTCATCAATTGCAATCATAAATTTATACATACGAATTGATTTGTACTTTGGTAACAACGCTTTCAAAAACTCCAGTGGCAAAACTGATGGGATTAAAGGAGGAAATAAATGAGGCATTAAAAATAAATTGGCATAATATTAGCAAATTGAATCCAACAGTGTGTAAGAAAATTTAATTCATCACAATCAAATAAAGAGATTTTCTCACAGGGTGTGAGCTTGATTTAGTATTAGACACACAATTGACATAACATAAAGAAGGGATGAAAAAAATAATTTCCACAAATGTATAATTGCAATTGAAAGACTAATTGATATGTAATTGTAATCAGGCTGCCAGTAAGTCAGGAAGGGAAGGCTCCTTCAGCCTGAATGACATTGACCCAGAATGAATACCTGGAGATTCCAGGAAGAGAGAGAAATGAAAAACAGCCTCCATTGCTATCTCAAATGCTCAGCCACCAGCCACTCACTAATCAGAACACATACTGAAGGTTCTCATCCTTGGGAAAAGTCAGAGACATAGAGTTCTTCTTTAGAACTGAATTAAACAAGAATTGCAAGGGTAAAACTGACGCCATTGCTGTCAACTTTTTCCTTTCCTTTCCTTTCCTTTCCTTTCCTTTCCTTTCCTTTCCTTTCCTTTCCTTTCCTTTCCTTTCCTTTCCTTTCCTTTCCTT
>NC_034600.1:74357385-74361198 GCF_900095145.1 Mus pahari | reverse complement strand
TCCTTTCCTTTCCTTTCCTTTCCTTTCCTTTCCTTTCCTTTCCTTTCCTTTCCTTTCCTTTCCTTTCCTTTCCTTCCTTTTCCAGCAGCATAATACTAGCATCCTTGGAAGCCATACCCTCTAATCTCAGGTAAATACAGGCTAGCAGATGTACATTTTGTACTGAACATGTCCCAAGCTTATTACAAAAAAAAAAAAAAAAAAAGAACGAAGTCCCATTAGTCTTAACACTTAACAACATTTGTAAACCTGGTCCAAACTGTGTTATGTGAAACAAGGCAAACATAGACAAAATAACAACTCTTGAACTTACTCGTGTATGAAATATAAAATAACTATGGCTATAGATTACTTTGGGGTGGAGAAGACAGACCGAGGGAATTGTGGAGAGGCTGGTCAATGGGAAATGTTTAGAGTTGGTATGTATAGCCTCACATTCCATTTCACAGTAGAATAAGCACAGTTAACAACAATTCATCATATTTCAAACTGATACTCTTTGGAGGGTTAAGTAGAACTCTATTAATAATGTGTGTTCCTTAAGATTTATTGGTATGTAAAATCATATTACCTCTAGACAATATTCCATTATGGGTATTGAGTCTTTAGGTAGACTGCCTGAGATAACATTTCTAGATTGGTAATTGATAGGAACAAGTTACAAATCTCAATTGATCCACATTTATATAATGTAAAGTTAGAAAAAAAATACATGCTCAATTCTTAGCTTTGTGAAGATTGGAGGGGACGGCATGTGTAAACTCCTGTGACACTTGGCCAACGTCATGATCATGAGCTGTGGCCGCCTAAATAGAAATTATCCTTTTAGTTAAAAGAAATAGTATTCTGAGGAATATTTTTTTTCTAACAAAGAGAAAATATACACTGTAATCTTATAAGCTTACCTCTTCTTCTGTGTTTATGATCCCCTTATTCTTAACATGGAAAATCCATGATGCATTTACAGTCTGATTACATTTATGCTACACTGACTAGATGCCACTTTAATAAAACTATCTCATAAATATATTTTGGTTTGTTTTAATGTTTTTATGCAAGTTGTAAAAAAAACAAGGTACAGAGAACTAATTCTATTTATAATTCTGCAACTCATTGGGTTAATCATCACCATCCTTGAGTACATGCTCAGTATTTACCAGTATCTTAGGTATCATTGCAAAAATTATGCTCATGATTAAAATAGTTGTCCCTGTCTTCTTTTTTCTTGTCTTAGATTCTTCTGTTCAGTCAAATTGCAAAATTGGGAAAAGCCATAGTGTAATGTGGACTGATCACAACATCACCTATGGGACTGAATGGTCTTAATCTCCTGTCCATGTCTGTAACCAAAGTTCCCAGAAGAAGTTAGGGAAATTTTATATGAGTGTTTGGTAAATCGTAGATCTATTTTTCTATGACTTACTTTCCAGTGCATAATTTTTTATTCTAACTCCCCTTTTGTGAATATTTTAAATAATATGATATATGATGATTTTGAGAATTTTAAAATAACATGGAAATTACAGTAACGTACACACATATTGAATGTGGATATGTGTAGTAAATATAGAATTCTATTAATATCTCTTTCATGTAGTATCTTAACCTTTCAAGAATACAGTCTAAATCTTTTTATCAATCATGTGAACATACAGCTAACTCTAATTATCCAAGATAACAATGAGATGCGTGAGGACAAATTGGAATCCACGATGAATTCCCTCAGCACATATTGTCCAGTAGATTAAACTTCTCTACCTCCTAACCTTTAACAGAGGCCTTTTGGGTAAGGAGAGTATTTCTGCTTCTCTAGGTTCCACAAACCTGGAGGAATTAAAAAGCGTGAAATATCCAAATGGCAACTAGGAGGAGGAGGTAACAACAAAGGGCATTACTGATCCACAGAAAATCCCCAAATAATTAAAGATGCAATTGAATGAAAGACTCAAGTTCTAAGCCTGTTTTCAAATACACTGCAGTTCCAACAGTCTGCTGTGGAGCACAAGATTCTATCCTTCAGTGTCTTTATGCATTTTGTTCTTTTCCAACCTGTTAGCTTGCAAGTATTTTGGAGAGTGAATACTAATACTTTCATTTTTAATAGCATACAGAATTTTTCATGTGATATGTAAAATTAAACAAAATGTTAAATTGATGAATGGATAATGTATATTAAATGACTATATTTCATTTCATAAATAAGGGAATATTTGATGTGCATGAAATGACATTTTGTCTTAGCAGGTGATAATATTTCTTTCAAATCTTTTAGTATTTCTCTCAACAGGAAATATTGAGTTTTCCAGGTGCCAATAGAGTTATCATATTGTCCCACAAAGACTGAGAGAAAAGAGCATGCAAGTTTCAGGACAGCAGGGACCTTGGCTCTTTAGTACTTTCTCATCAAAACTTGATTAATGTCTTGTATGAAAGAAATGAGCGCACCTCATATGATGAAAGTTTATAAATCTAATTTAAAATACAGTATAATAAGATACATTAGGAAGGGAGAAACGCATCATTCTTTCTTTAAAGAAAGCGAGAAAAAGCCAAAAACCTACAAAGGTTGATGCATTAGGTAAGGAATAATAAAATTTGGAACAGTAAGTGTTGAATCTCCATTCCAAAACATTGCATATATTTGTAAAGTTCCATAATTATTAAATATGACAAGTAGACACCCTTTCTCCCATTCAGAGCTTCTTTTCTGTCTGGCCATGCCACAGCTGCTTGCCAGAGACTAGGATTACCCTCCTAGCTGTGCCCCACCCCCACCCCCACCCCCATTAGGACTCATAAGATCTCAGATTCCTCCTATCATGACATTTCAGGCACAGCTATGTACCACCAGTCAGCACATGCGAAAGAGAGACCCAAGACACTCCTTTTTGCAGGTCCTATCAGAGCATTTCCAGCTATGGACTGCAGCTATCCCATTAGCATATCCAGCCTTTAGATTTAGTGCCAGTCCACACTACAGTTGTAAACTTGTCCCAAGTTCCTTGACTGAATTGTGGGATGCATCATGTAGCTCACAAACAGAAAACCTCAAAAAGAGGCTATAGCACCAAATGCCAAAGAAAGAAAATTAACATCTCAACCATTAAATGAATTAGCCTCTTCCTGAACATTATAAATCCTCCACTCCTGAAAGAAGAAAATTGACTTGAATAAAAAAGAGTGAAATAAAAAACTAATCCATGTCCAGTTTTCTGAGGAACCGCCAGACTGATTTCCAGAGTGGTTGTACAAGGTTGCAATCCCACCAGCAGTGGAGGAGTGTTCCTCTTTCTCCACATCCTCACCAGCATTTGCTGTCACCTGAATTTTTGATCCTAGCCATTCTGACTGGTGTGAGGTGGAATCTCAGGGTTGTTTTGATTTGTATCTCCCTGATGATTAAGGATGTTGAACATTTTTTTCAAGCGCTTCTCAGCCTTTCATTATTCCTCAGTTGAGGATTCTTTGTTTAGCTCTGTACTCCATTTTTTAATGGGGTTATTTGAATTTCTGGAGTCCAGCTTCTTCAGCTCTTTGTATATATTGGATATTAGTCCTCTATCAGATTTAGGATTGTTAAAAATTCTTTCCCAATCTGTTGGTGACCTTTTTGTCTTATTGACAGTATCTTTTGCCTTACAGAAGCTTTGCAGTTTTATGAGGTCTCATTTGTTGATTCTTGATCTTACAGTTCAGGCCACCAGCAGATCTAGCAATACCTCTCCTGGGCATATACCCAGAAGATGTTCCAACTGGTAATAAGGATACATGTTCCATTATGTTCATAGTAGCCCTATTTATAATAGCCAGAAG
>NC_034600.1:74335836-74357315 GCF_900095145.1 Mus pahari | reverse complement strand
ATCCTGAGTGAGGTAACCCAATCACAAAAGAAGTCACTAGATATGCACTCACTGATAAGTGGATATTAGCCCAGAAACCTAGAATACCCAAGATACAATCTCCAAAACACAAGAAAATCATGAAGAAGGAAGACCAACACATGGATACTTAATTCCTCCCTAAATTAGGGAATAAAATACCCATGGAAGGAGTTGCAGAGACAAAGTTTGGAGCTAAGATGAAAGGATGGACCATCCAGAGACTGCCCCACCTGGGGGTCCATCCCATAATCAGCTACCAAATGCAGACACTGTTGCATATGCCTGCAAGATTTTGCTGAAAGAACCCTGATATAGCTGTCTCTTGTGAGGCTATGCCAGTGCCTGACAAATACAGATGTGGATGTCCACAGTCATCTGTAGGATGGAACACAGGGCCTCCAATGGAGGAGCTAGAGAAATTACCCAAGGAGCTGAAGGGGTCTGCAACCCTATAGGTAGAACAACAATATGAACTAATCAGTACCCCCAGAGCTCGTGTCTAGCTGCATATGTAGCAGAAGATGGCCTAGTTGGCCATCATTGGGAGAGAGGCCCCTTGGTCTTGCAAACTTTATATGCCCCAGTACAGGGGAACGCCTGGACCAAGAAGTGGGAGCGAGTGGGTAGGGGAGCAGGGTGCGGGGGAGAGTATAGGGGACTTTGGGGATAGTTTTTGAAATGTAAATGAAGAAAATATCTAATAAAATAATTAAAAAAAACGAAACTAACGCATATGTACAAACTCCTACATAGAAAACAACATCAATAATAACAAAAACACATGATGGGGAAAAACAACAACAACAAAAAACAATCAAACAAACCCCAAAACAAACAAAGAAAACAAACGTAAAACCAACTACATATTTCCTCCAAAAAATCAAAATACTATAATTATGGCCCCTATTGAAAATTACCTGGAAGAATTAGGCAAAGAAGTTGAAATAATTATAACTATGGTCACTGACCTCAAATAAGACAAAGACAAAGATGAATGACATAAGGAAGTTGATGCTAGACATGAAAATATAGTTTGATTCTTTTGGCAGCACAAGAACACATTTATTAGATTTTAAAAGAAAAAGTGTAGAGTAGGCACTGTGTAACCCTCAGCGGTTGCTCAAATGAGGAGAATGAAAGATATAAAGGGGCAAATTCAGCTAAACAGTGCAGGAAATGAAAAAACTCAGAAAGGCAATATAAAAACTTCAGCAGAAAACCTGCTTCACCATCCGAGCAGATCATGTCAAAAGCAGAGAATCATGGGTGGAAGACAATGTAGAGGGCTTGGGTCACTAAGACAAGGTCAGTGGGAAGTTCAAATATAGCACATGAGAGAATTTTAGGGCCTCATGAAATGACACCATGAATTATGGGTATCAAAGAAGGACACCACAGTGAAGGCATCTTGCTACTTTGCTTAATGTGTTTATCTGTTATATACGTTTTCTGATGGAGTTCTAATGGCATTTTATGTGATTGCATAATCTAAAAATATGGATATTTGACTTATTCTCTCCAATTTGCTTCTCCTTTATCCATTTTGCTCGTCTTCTTGCTCTGATTACAAGACCAAGGCAACAAAGAACCCAATTTAAAAACAGGCATAGAACTAAAGCAGATTTATCAGGAAGAATAAACAAATGACTGAACAACATTTTAAAGAAAAGTGTTCAGTGTCCTCAGCTTGCAGGGAAGTGCAAATGAACAACGCTTTGAGATTTCGTTGTAACCAACTCAGAGTGTCTACAAATGAGGACAAATAGAGGCAGGGATGTAGGGAAGGCTAAGAGAGTATTTATTAACTGCTATTGTGCATGTAAACTGCTATAGCCACTGTGGAAATCAAAGGGAGGTTCCCAACACACACACACACACACACACACACACACACACACACACACACACACACACACACACACTCACACACGGCACATGATCCAGTCATATCACTCTTTGGCATGTACCCTTAGGATTCTGTATCATACTGTAGAGATGCTTGATTATCCATGTTCATCCCTGCTCTATTCACAATAATCAGTAAATTAAAACAAACTGGATATTCACCAACTAATGAAAATGTGGTACTTCTAGACAATGCAATATTATTTATCTGTTAATAAAAAGCAAAATGGTGTAATTCCTGAGGAAATGAAGGCAGGTGGAAGCAATTTTGCTGAGTGAGGTAACCCAAATCTAGAAATATAAACTTGGCAATTTATATTAACTTTCAATTTCCAGAGATGTGTGTTTCATGTGGAATACACATAGGTGGGAGATTAGTAAGCAGCTGTAGGTGGTTGTATGCAAGAGATGAAAGCCTGAACAACAGTGTGGTGAATAAAAGCTTAAAGGGTCTGGTTGTACAAGAAGGGTTAAATTGGAGTGGGAAATGGATGGCAGGTAGCAGAGAGAACACACGGAGGGATAAATAACAATAAAGGCTTTTTGATAAGGTAATGTAGAACACACACATATGTATACATAGATAAGACTTAATACGGAGCTACCCTGTAAGAGGAGTAATACCCTGAAAAACACGATAGCCCCACAAAGAACAATTCCAGTAAGCAATGCATTGCTTCTGTTGGGGTTTCTGGATGGTCAGGTAGCAGAGATTCTCACCATTGCTGTCAGTGCTCTTGGTTACCATCCAGGACATGATGATAAGTCCCTGTTGCTAAAGATACCACATGTTTGAATCACAGAACAAGAATTACCTAGGAACTTAATTTTGCTGGCTAACTTCTATAGTGCTGGAGGTGCTATGTGTGCTGTAGAAGAGGAAAAATAATTATCAGATTTGAACCTGAAATTGAGACCCTTCAATAATGAATAGCCTGGTAAGACATGCCTACTGTACCCGTCCAATGGCGGCAGGAAAATTGTAGGGGTAACCAGACATTTTCTGTTTGGACTAAAGTTTCAATTCTCAAGATGAATTCAACACCAGGGATGCCATTATAGCTCCAAGAACCTGGCGCTAGACAGATCATATGCCCTTGAGTAGAACCTACTGCAAGTATGCTGGTAAGTGGATACTGTATTAAATCAAGTCCTAATGAGTTATTGTTATACCTGTAGATTAATGCATCTCTCACCCTCATCAGAGAAGTTTCTAGTTTTGTTATAGGTAAGTGAATAGCAACCCAAATTCTATCAAAGGTGCAGAACATAAGAGGAGGCTAGGGAATTCTTAGCCTAAAATGAGACATCTATATCACACCCCCTCCTCCTAAGTTTTTTGATCATTACAAAAGAGAGGTAAGAAATAGTTTAAGAGCCACAGGACGTAATTGACTGCAAGGAAACCATACCTCCTGGGCATAGCAGGGCAGCTGCACATAGGAACTCACAGCAATTGTGACAGTATGCACAAGGTCTATGACCACAGCACTTGGATAATATCCAGGGATTAATAATAAGACACTATTGATAAAGATATCACATGGCTGAATCACAGAACAAGAATTATCCTCAAGCTTAATTTCTCCTGGTCAGATCAAGTCTAAATATCCTGAGGGAAGCCAGTCATGGAGTCTAACCCCTAGCAGAGGAGTTATGGGATATTGATAGATACTAGGAGATAGAGATCCTCTTTCAATTAAGAGTGTTGCCTCTGATAAGTCCATCATGCTTCAGTGGAAGACAGTGAAAGATCAGATCCAAAAATATATGTGTTCAGCACTATGTAAGTATGTATGTGTATATGTATATGTATATGTATATGTATATGTATATGTATATGTATATGTATATGTATATGTATATGTATATATATATATACATGCATAAATAGAGCGTGCTGAACACATATATGTATATATTACCATACATACATATATAAGATATATTATATATAAAGAAATATATAATATACATAAAATATTTACATAAATATATATTTTATATAAAAGAAACTTCTCTAATAAAGGTAAGAGATAAATTAATCTATAAGTGTAACAGTAAGATAAGTGTAACAATAAGTCATTAAGACTTGATTACATGTGTTTAGCACTATGTATACATATATGTATGTATATACATATATATATATGTATGTGATTTACATATTTATATATGGATAGGTAAGGAAAGTGAGCTAGATATAGACAGACTGGGAGAGAGCTGAGGACCAAACTCAGGGCCTTACACTTGCTAGCCAAGCGCTCTATCACTGAGCTAAATCCCCAACCCCTTTGTTTTTGAATTTTTAAAAATAATATTTTATTTTTAATTTATTTTTTACACTCCATATTCCATTCCCTGCCCCCACATCCACCCTCTGACTGCTCCACATCACATACCTCCTCCTCACCCCCTATCTCCATTGGATGCCCCTCTCCCAACCTACCTGACTTCTAACCTCCCTGGGGCCTCCAGTCTCTTGAGGGTTAAGTCCATCATTTCTGAATGAACAAAACCTCAAAAGTCCTCTACTGTATATGTGTTTGGGGGCCTCATATCAGCTGGTGTCTGCTGCCTGCTTGGTGGTCCAGTGTTTGAGATCTCGGTGATCCAGATTAATTGAGAGTACTGGTCATCCTACAGGATAGCCCTCTTCGTCAGCTTCTTCAGCCTTCCCTAATTCAACCACGGGGTCAGCTGCTTCTGTCCATTGGTTGGTTGCAAATATCTGCATTTGACTCTTTCAGCTTCTTGTTGGGTCTTTCAAAGGGCAGTCATGCTAGGTCCCTTTTTGTGAGCTCTCCATAGCCTCAGTAACAGTGTCAGGCCTTGGGACCTCCCCTGTTGCTGGCTCCCACTCTGGCCCTGTCGCTGGCTCCCATGTTGGTCCTGTCACTGGACCTTCTTTTTCTCAGTCTGCTCTCCATTTCCATCCCTGTAATTCTTTCAGACAGGAACAATTATGGGTCAGACATGTGACTGTGGCATGGCGACCCCATCCTTCACTTGATGTCCTGTCTTTCTGCTGGAGGTGGGCTCTATAAGTTCCCTCTCCCTACTGTAGGGGCATTTCATCTAAGGTCCCTCCCTTTGAGTCCTGAAAGAAGGAAAGAAAGCAATCACAAGTGGGGAGGGAAAGTGGAGGAGAGAGGGGGAGTTGGTGGGTAGAGGGGAACCTGATCTGGTATTGGGTGAGGGAAAAGGACTGAAGCCCTGAGGGTCAGCAGAAATAATGTACACAGGCCACCTCAGGAAATAGGAGAATCAGGGGATCCCCAGAGTGTACCAGAGACTGTGAGGTGAGAGACTCCCAGGACTCAAAGGGAGGGAACTTAGATGTTTTTGAGTTTTGATACCCCACTAAGTGTAATTAGTGCTGCCTATATGTGCATGTGTGTGCTGCCAGTCAAGGGAGCATTGGAGTCCCATCTCTCTCTACTGCAAACAGCTGCTCAATACAGAGTAGGGCCTGGAGAATTTCTTTTCTTTAATGTTGAGATATTAGCTGGCTTGGTCATTTGCAGGGCAAGTGCAGGTATCCACCGGTGTTATGAGTTTATGAGTGCAACCGCCATGTAATGTCTGTAAGTTCATTTCACAGTCCCTGTCCTCAACTCCTAGCTCTTAGAAATGTTTTTCTGTCTCCTCCTCTTCCTGGATGGTTTTATGATATGCGGTAGACAGAGACAGTTCTGAATGCCCACTGTCTCACACTTTTTGTGTTTTATCTTTCTGAAAATTGCTTAGCAACTTTATTTCTACTCTTCTTTTATTGTTATACTTTATAACATTTGAATACTGGATTGCATGATTCTCACCTGGGTGTTATATGTAAGTAGAATTGAATTTACTGCTAGGTCTTTGAAAATATATTGCTTTGTTGGAGAATATTGCCCCTAATTGTTCATCACTGTTGGTAACCATAGAAATAGCTGAATCTCCCCAAATGTTTTCATTTTTTTTAATTCCACCTTAGAATTTTATGAAGTACATACTTTTTTTTCCAGCTTAGACAGTATTACATATTTTTTTACAATGTTTCACAGTGGTATGTAGAGTTCTGGATACAGTCTAATTTAGTTTCCCTTTTTAAATTTGTCTACTTTTATTTCTTTTTATTTTTGCCTTCATATTCATTATTATTTTATTTAAATATTTGAAGTTGGGAGAATATATTGAGATGAATTAGTGTGGTCAAACATGTAATAATTTTGTGAGGGACATTGGAATATACCTTTTTTTTCTTGTAAGTTCAAACCTTAGGGAAGCCCTTAGAATTGTTTTATAATGCACTTCCTTGAGCTTTTACATTTATGTTGTAAGTTCTGCTCTCAAAACTCAGTTTTTAAATTTTATTTGTCCACTAAACGAAAGACCAATTTACCTTTTTGAAATCCACTGTTAACTGTGTTCCTTTCAAAACAAGTCTTATTTTCCTCTATATTGTGAGCACTGAAGGATTTTCAAAAGTTAAAAATGCCACACCTGCTAGGATGACCCTCAAAACCAACTGCATATTGGGATGTAAGGACGGGAGTGAACAAAGGCGCTTCAGGAGGAGTGATGGCTAAGCAGAAGGAATAATTTAAAAACCATCCATGGTGAGAAGTTCTTTTAGGCAGTGCCTCAAACAAGAACCCCTGGAGTATTCTGGAAAGCTGACGAAGAGGAAAGAAAGGGATTGAAAGCAAATCTAGTCTGATCCTTATTTATCCAGAAAAAAAGAAAAGAAGAAAATGTATTACAGGACACACCCTGCTGTGTCGCAAAGGGAGCAGGATTGAAAGTTTAATAATCTCCATGTGTCCTATCCTCTATGTACTACCCTATTGAACAGGAAGTAGTCTGTATCTATCAATTATCTATGTATCTATTATCTATGTATCTATTATCAATGTATCTATTATCAATGTATCTGTTATCAATGTATCTATTTCCTGTTGTGCATGAGTCTTCTAAAAGTTCCCTTTTCTAGCCTCCTGTCTGGAAAGGGCTCTTCCTGAGATTCTATGGGAGATCTGTAAGCTTAGATCCACCTCCCTGTCTTTCTTGTCCTTTCTATGCAAACATTTGTGTTATCCTTTCATTTTTAATTTCTTCCATAGTTTTCAGTTTTTAGTCAGCAAAGAATAAAATTATTTATTCTTTTAAAACTCCCTTCTCCTCCCCTCCCTTCTCTGCCACTCCACCAACACTGCTACAACCTGGACCTTAGGCACAATGAGCAAGTGGTCTTCCACTGAGCTCCACTCCACCTCTCAATACATTGCTCATTATCTCCCAGACAATGTTGTGTCTTTTCTTTTGTGTAGACTTCTACATCTGTATCTTTATAATTAGGAAATAGCTTGTGGTCATGTGGTTTTATGCTCCAGTTTGTAAAAAAGCAATTAGCAAGATAAATGGCATTTTATATGCTGAATAACATGACAAATCTCAATAAAATAAATGATTTTTTTCTAAATATTTTAGCACAATTTTTTAAAAAAATTAACAAGCTCCAAACCAGTAGGACAGCACGACAGCAGTATATTTGCTCAAGGTTTCTAACTTTCTGAGTATTCTACATGCAGTTATAGTTAGCAATCGAATTCCCCTGGTGACTTATTCTTGGAGATAACAGTGAACATAATCAGAGGCTAGATGAGCTAGCTCATTAATATGATTTTTTTCTAGTAGCATGTCTCTTGACAAGTGAAGTTGCCTAAGAATATTCCAGGCCCAAATGCACTGGGTTGGGGTGTCAGGTCCCAAACTGTAGGGATTTTAATGATGTGCTTAGTTTGTGTAGACCACGAAGCTCATCTGTGGTGTTCCTCTGTTTGGGAAAGGTGAGGGGTCATGAAGATGACAGAGGAGTATGAAAATCACAGCTGAATCTTGAATTATTGGTGAATGTGTTGTAAACTTACTAACTATCCTCATTTGTGACAAAATTGTCCTTAGTCAGCATCATATAAATCATCATACAAAACCCATTAAAAAGCATTTTAACCCAATACTCTAGGTTCATAATTTTGAGCCCTTTCTATTTTGCTGTGGTACCTACACATCATTTTTTTTCTAAACAGTCAAGAAACTTGATGTTTCTCTGTGAATTTTAGAATGTGATGAGCACACACACACACACACACACACACACACACACACACACACACACCTCAGATTGATATAATCCTTGCTTAAATGTGAGGTTGAATATTTCTAAGGTAAATAACTGTTAATGGAGAATTCACAGCTGGTTCTTTAATTCACAGAATGGCTTCATAAAACTGGAATTCAATGCATTTGTAGGATGTGTTGGGACAAAGTGGAGTATGATGCAAATGAACGATATAAACCACCATGGTCAACTGGAAAATATAACTGTGGTCTTGATTCAAGCAGTGGTGGTCTCAATAAGCCACAAAATAGAGGAGATATGAACTAACTGGAAAAGGAGGGAAGACAAAGACATGAAGGATGTAAAGGAGCAGAAGGGTGGGTCTTAGGAGACTTGAAAGACCCCAATATTACCCTGGGCCCACCCTCTAGCCTAGCATATTCTTCACACAGGTCAGGGAGTAATTGTCATATGTGACACAATATTCACATTCACTATTAAAATAGGATACCAATAATCAGTCCATCTCAGTCATTAGGTGTAAAAGGAGAAAGGTATAGTATGTAGTAGATTGGCTTCTAAGATTTATCTTTGGTTACTAAAATAGGTGATACTTGAAACACCAGTAACAGTGTTTCACTGTGGAGACACTGGTGAGCAACAGTGTTTCACTGTGGAGACACTGGTGAGCAACAGTATTTCACTGTGGAGACACTGGTGAGCAACAGTGTTTCACTGTGGAATCACTGGTGAGCAACAGTGTTTCACTGTGGAGACACTGGTGAGCAACAGTGTTTCACTGTGGAGACACTGGTGAGCAACAGTGTTTCACTGCGGAGACACTGGTGAGCAACAGTGTTTCACTGCGGAGACACTGGTGAGCAACAGTGTTTCACTGCGGAGACACTGGTGAGTAACAGTGTTTCACTGTGGAGACACTGGTGGACTCAAACTCACCTAGGTTGGGTTTGTGTCCTCTGTACAACATTTATGGGGGAGTTTTGGAATATACAGAAAAATGTGATTCATGCCTCCTAGGAACTATCAGAGATGATATGGAGATGATAAATAGGAAGGATCTCAAATGTCAGGGAGTCTGGGGGCAGTCAAAGGAGGTCAGTAATGGAACAGAGAGGAGCTCAATACCTTGGGAAGACTAACAGCTCAGGAGTAACGCTAGCTAATTCTTTCTCAGGTAAGATGTAACATATCCACACCTGACTAAAATCGAATCTTCAGTAGCTGAAAGGAAAGAACTCTGGTAGGCTGGCGTACACGCATTCGTAAGTGCAATGGATTTTCACAGGATGATTTGACATTTGGAAAGAGTTTGTCTGGCAAACACCAGGAAAGCGGAAGAATTTCTGCAGAGACAGAAGCAAACACTAGCAGGAAGTTATAGAAAACCTTTCTCCAGTGATGAATACTTTGATTGTAGGTTTTCTTGAATACATAACCAAGGAGAAAATAAAAAAAAAAAATGAGGTAAAAACATATGTTAATAGAAAAATATAATGACAGAAAAAACATGGGAATTTCAATTTTGATATTGAAATATTAATTAAACAATAAAGATTTTTTATAACATAAATTCACATGATTAGATAAGTTCCCTTGATAACTAATTTAGTTATTATTTCACAAGTAGGAGTAGAAGCTTTGTTTGGTCACTATTTGATTTGATTTCTGTTATTTAAACATCTTGGCGGTGGATTAAAAATCTAAATTTTCACATAACATATTCTTATTTTTGTACAATATTATCGCATTTATATTCAAATGAGAATTACGAATTGAGTTTCACTCCTGAGAGACTCATCAGTTTAGCACAGTAAATAATATTCTCAAGGCCAGTGAGGCATCCCAAAAGCAATTTGGTGTATTTAGACAACTGATGTTTTCAACACAAAATAAAATACGTTTTAGCTATTTATGCATTGTTTAGCATTGAAATGCATGTCACTTTCATAAACTTCTTATGCATTATGCTCCAAATTACAATTCCATCTGAGTGTATTTTAATAAGTGGCTGGCATGTTTATGGAAAGAATAATCAGAATTCAGCTGTTACACTCCCATTCCGACAGCACTGAATCAAGGGTCTTGATGGCATGAGAATTTAAGACTTCAAAAGCCCTTTTCATCTGGTTATTATTACTGTAGTACTATAACTAGGCTAATGTCATTTTATCACAAACTATAGACAGGCAGTCTCTGTGTTTGTACATTAAATATGACATGAATCTGGGACAAAGCAAGATACAATAACTTCATGAAAATGTACAAGTAATTTTCCTCAGTGAATTCTGATAAACAGATAATGACATACATGCTTTTTTATAGCACTAATTTTTAATTTCAGATAACACCAATAAAGTTGATGTAAAAATTCTTGGATTCTTTGATTAAGCAGCATTAGTAGAGGTCTATACATAAAACTGTTATTTGAAATCATACATGAATTCAAAATATGAAGTCAAAAATAAATCACTCAGATAATTTTAAAACAAATATTGGCAAGATGTTCACAAGATTATAGTGTTCTACTGTTCAAATTCACATTAAATTAATGTAACTAATAAAAAAATTGTGATGTTTAGTCTTGTCAATGTGACATTGTCTCAAATCATCTAAGAATAGAATCTCAATGAGAAATTGCCTGAATCAAACTGGGTTGTGGGCATTCCTGTGGGAGACTGTCTTCATTATTAGTATTAATTGATGTGTGGCTATTAACCTAACAAGTGGCATCATTCCTCAGTTAGGGGGTCCTGGGCGATGTAAATATAGAGAAAGGGGCTGAGTGCAAGTAAGTATGCACACCTTTATTCTTTCTCTGCTCTTCACATTGGATGTCACTGCTTAGATTTCTGACCTGACTTCCATACAACGGTAGACTAAAATTGGGATCTTCCTAAGTTGCTGTTTGCCAGGGTATTTTGTTGCAGCCATACAAATTAACCAGGAAAGTTTTAACAGTTCTAATGAAATATGCAAATATTTCCATTAGGAACTAGGAAGTTATGCCTGATACTATGGCTATTATTTAAACTTATTCGGGGGGGGGCATTGGGTGATAAAAGGATATTAAGGATGTCAGGGTAGATATGGGTAGTAAATGTTAAAATGAAATCATGGCTGACAAAACAATCAAGAAAATCATAAAAGAATTGAACAAAAATGTAATGTGGTTAGAAGAGTTTCTATGCAAGCTGAAGACCTGATCCTGAGTTCCAGGATTGGTGAAAACACACGCATACTAACACACACCTACACACACACACACTAACACACTAACACACACACACACACACAAATGAATATGGGTGATGATAAAAATTACATAGAAAATGTATAATTTCAATTAGAGCTTCAGAGAAGGGGAATGTGCTACACTTTAAATAACTCTTTACAAATTACAGCCATAGAATAAATAAAAGGTCCATCCAAGTCTCAGTAAAATATTCAATTATATTGGCAGAGGGCAACATTTGGAATGTAATAAATAAAATAATTAATTTAAAAAATAATATAAAGGAAAATAATTTTTCATTTTAATTTTTAATTAAAATTTTAAATAATTTTAAACAAAAATACACTTAGACTTCAGACTGACTTAAAGTGTGAATAGTCAGTGATGCATGAATAAGTGAGTGGAGCCCAGGCTTCCCCATCAGGATTCAAGGCTGACATCTGACAGGGACAGAACAATGCGAGAGTCAGATGGAAACATTAGAACAAATGTCATCTCTAGGTATAATTTGCCAGTGGCATCACAATATGAAAGGTCATGGGGACCATTATCCATACAACAGCTGGCCTTGGAATAATTCACAATGTTTGTGGCAAAAGTTAAACATGAATTCCATTTCACTCAAACATACAAAATTTAAATTGAATAGCTACCTAATGTTTTGGTGGGCAATAAATAATAATTAGGTAGAAAATATTTTTAGAAACACCTATTTTGGTTTCCTATGAACTGTGAGTTGACTCTGGGGGAACAATGATAGAGTTGAAAAGAAATAATGTTTCATCTGCCATTTCTCCAATGTGAGCACATTAATTTGGATGAGGAGGTTTGCATCTGCACAATGGGAATCAGAAAAATACTGGTGTTTAGGGTATGAGAAAAGCAAGTCATATAAATGCTATCCTGGATTAAGAGAAGGCAAGTATATGTTTGGTGGAGGCAAGGTATGGTGTGGGAAAAGGGGGTGCCTCTGACTTCATGAAATTCTTAGGCAAATGGATGGAAATAGAAAATATCATCCTGAGTGAGGTAACCCAATTACAAAAAGAACACACATGGTATGGTATGTACTCACAGATAAATGGATATTAGCCCAGAAGCTTGGGATACCCCAGATACAATTCACAGACCACATGAAGCTCGAGAAGTAAGAAGACCAAACTGTGGATGCTTCAGTCCTTCTTAGAAGGGGGAACAAAATATTCACAGAACCAAATTTTTAGACAAATTGTGGAGCAAAGACTGAAGGAAAGGCCATCCGGAGACTGCCTGACTTGGGGATCCATCCCACATACAGTCAACAAATGCACACACTATTGTGGATGCCAAGAAGTGCTTGCTGACAGGAACCTGATATAGCTGTCTCCTGAGAGGCTATGCCAGAACCTGACAAATATAGAGGTGGATGCTTGCAGTCATTGGACTGAGCGCAGGGTCCCCAATGGAGGAGTTAGAGAAAGGACCCAAGGAGCTGAAGGGGTTTGCAACCCATAGGAAGAAAAACAATATCAACCAATCAGAACCCCCAGTGCTCCCAGGGTCTAAACCACCAACCAAAGAGTACACATGGAGGGACCCATGGCTGCAGCCACACATGTAGCAGAGGATGGCCTTATCTGGCACCAATGGGAGGAGAGGCCTTTGATCCTGTAAAGGCTCGATGCCCCAGTGTAGGGGAATGCCAGGGTGGGGAGGTGAGAGTGTGTGGATGGGTGGGGGAACACCCTCATAGAAGCAGGGGGAGTGTTGATGAGATAAGGGGTTTCTGAGGGGGAGGTGGACTGGGAAAGGGGATAACATTTGCAATGTAAAAAAGAAAATATCCAAATAAATAAATAAAATTTAAAAGTGACCCCAAATTTACCTATAATATTTCTACTAAAGCCTTAAAATATTTTCTTAAAAATATAATTAAACAAAATTGTGCAGCTGTAAATTTGGAATCATTGATAAATATGTAACTATGCTATTTGTGTGTGCATGTTCATAGGCTGTTAGAAACAGTCTCCTGTGGTTGTTAGAAGTGATGGATGGAACTGGGGCTGCGGGTGAATCTGGGGGCAGAAAGTTGTGCTCTGTCAAAGGGAAGAAATATCCTGCAGCATGGAGACATCAAATGAAGCCATTATACCTGAGCTGGCAGAAAAACGCACCAATATTGATGGACGAGACACAAGAGAGTGCGCCCAGATACATGACAGCACCCTGAGCTTATTTCCTAGGTCATCATAACTGTGACAGGAAGGCGGGTAACAGAACTGACCAAAGCTTCGTGGTCAAAGAAGCAGAGATCGAGACAGAAATTAGGTTCCATGTTAGCAAAAAGAGGAAATTCAATTAATTACTTAATAATTAATTAATTTAAAATTTATTTTGGTGGAGGTGGGTTTGAATATATATCTATACACATGTGCATATCATATATATATATATATATATATATATAACATACATGTAAAGTATATATGCATAATATACATGTATAAAACTATCTCAACTTACTTCAAACTTACTTCAAATTTTATGCATTTTTTTGAGTTAGAATATAGGTCAATGCACTGTGTTGTGACATTTTCATGTTCTTTTCCCCTCTGTTCTCTTCTCTTTCCCTGTCCCCTGTCCTCTCAATTGTCCTCCACAGCGTAAGTTCTTCTGATCCTCACGTGGCCCCTCTATTTTCATGCTGCATCCACACACATATGGCAGCAATTAATTTTGTTTATAACACTGTATATAATTAAGAAACTGTTTATTGTGATGGTTGAAGCTTACATATGTTTACTCTATATGATACCATGCGGTTTTCATAGATATAGTTTTTTTTATTCCTTAGGGTAGATATAAAGTGTATTTCTATCTTTCTTCAGTCTAATATCTGATTTTTCACTCACTTCTTAAACCTGCTAAGTATAGCCAACATTTAATTGGGTGAGCTGCAATTTCCATTTTTCAAGGTCATACTTAGAATAGACATACTAATTAATACTTATTAGCACATTTAAACTTTTAATTTTCTAAGTACATTAAAAAATAACTAACTAAATTCCCTCATGAATTCAGTTATACGGGCCTTAATTTCTGTAAGACAGAGAAACTCAGTACTAGGCTCAATGTTAAGAAAGTTAGGTAAATATGTCTCACATACAATTGTGAAATTCATTACTATTTCTATAAACAGTTATGAAAACTATATTTACTATAAACAACTATGAAAACATGAAAAATTCAGCTTGCCTTTACTGCAAAGTTACTAACTTCTAGAAAAAAAATGCACCATTTTCTTTTCAGGAATAAATTTAGTTCATCTAGTTGCTCTTACACATTAGCATTATACACATTTTACTGTAGATTAAAATATTTCAAATTTCACTTTGTGAACTAGAACATGCAGTTGCTTTGAAGCACACAGTGCCATGCTGGTTATGTTTCATGACAGTTGTTGTTTTGGACGCTGATAACACTGAGCCTCCTTTGCTCTTAAATATGTTTCCTACCATAGTGTTGGAAATGGAACACGTTAGCCATTTGCTGTGAGTTATTTCACAGTACAGAATTCAGTAGAGTGACTCACCATGGCTTGCTTTCATGTTATTATCATGCCTACAGAATTTGATTCATCGATGTACAAGATTATTAAAAACATTATTGACACTAATATTGACGTATTTTTATAAACAAGTCTAATGGTAGACCTGTTTCTACCCTTGAATATATAATTGAAACATATTTCTGCTCTGTCTCCGTTGTTGGGGTCATATTTCATATTGTAAATACACAGAAATGATTCTCCTGAACACTAAAATTAACTTTCTATACACTTAGCATTAGATCACACAACTCTACTCAACCAGCAGAGGACTATCTGCCCCACCCTCACTGAAGACCATTTTTTCTCTGGACACTTGGGCGTGGATAACCCTTGATAATGGCGTATTCTCTTGGGAGGCTGGGTATCTTCTTCCCGAATTTGAATTCAGCCAGTTGTACTGCAGGTAATTAGAGGAGAAAGACCTTTTCTCTTTCCTCCCTTCTTGCCTTTCTCTGTCTTTGTCTGCTTTGTTCATTCTTATCTCTTCTACAATTTTCTTTCCTTTATAATCATGCAGTAGTCCTTAATCATGCAGTGTTTAGTTTTGTCTGCATGGGATTGTTTCTGCCAGTATTAACATGGGGCTCTAAGTCACCTTTCTCCTTGAATTTCAATCTGTAATTCTGAGACTCTTATTTATTTTGAGAAATATTTGATACGCCCTTCTCGAGTAGTACTTATGGGCAAATGAGAAGTTATAGCTCATTCAGGCAAAGCAACTCTTATTGGGAACAATGACTTTTTTTTTTGCCCTCTTAGAATACTCATTTATGGTTATCAAAAATCCTGGGATGGGAACATAGACTGGCAAAGTGCCTGACACAGATACATGAAGGTATTATTTTCAAAAAAGGCTCTGTTTGAAGTAGAACCCTGAGTAGGGTGACATGGTGCTGTGAAGCCAAACTAACTAAACCTATGGAGTTCATGTTGAGTGAGAGATCCTGTCTCCAAAATAAAAACAGAGATTGACTGAGGAAGACATCTGTTGTTTGTTGCCTGCATATACACATGCACACATGTGCATGTGCATTTACATTGACCAGTACAGACATTACACATAGAACACATCACATACATAGCATATAGTAACTGGTGACATAACTTATTAATTACTAAAATACCCATCTCACTTTATAATATATGAAATACATTTTCTGCCTCATGTACCCAAATATTTTAACTAGTTGACTTTTTATGAGAAATATGAAGCTGAGAGACCAAATCTTTTAAGTTCACACTTCATTTTAGAGAACCTGACCTACATTTGAACTCAGGTAACCTAACAGGCTGGTACCTCACATTTAGTGCTGACTTGGGAAACAGAGGCAGATACATCTATTAGCTCTAAGTGCAGCATAGTCTAGGTCAATCAGGGTTATGGAGTGAAACCCTATCTCATATCTGTGTAAAGTAATCTTGACTTTCTGCCCTTGACCTATTATTTCAACACCTTAGCCTATTTCTCTGTTCTTTTGATCACTCATCCATTTTTGGCAACCATTATGGCTTACAGTTACAATAAGAAAACAGTTAACAGGCTAATAATGACTTTGCTAATTAATAGTTTCCAAAGATCAATATAAGCATTCTCTTAATGTTGTTTAAACACCCTCCCCAAGGGCTTGCCTAGAAAGGATTTATAGACCTATCTTCTAGTGTTTCTGAAGAAAAGTTGTTTCTAGTGATGGTGCAGGCTCAATAAGTTATTGACAGAATCCTAAGAAGTTTTTTTTTTTTTTTTTAATTGCCAATACAGTTTACTGACAGAGGTAGATACATGCAAGTTACTATCTGATTAGATGATTTAAGAATTTCCAATGGAATCTCTGCCTCTTGGACATGTTGTAGAATTTCCACTATAAGCCCAAATAATGGCCTTGTGTCTACATTCCTTTTTCAGAAGTGTAAAAGTGTTGCCTTCTGTGTCCAAACAGCCTTTGTAGCAGTGATTCTCTTGAAATATTCATGTAGATCTGAATGTGTCTTTAAAAACAGTGAGGCAAGGAGGCTTGTCCAGCGTGGAGAGAAACAGAATGGGGTGATGCACTCAGGAATGATTGTAGGCAGAACACTGAAGCACAGGGGTCCTTGGATTGCTATTACACACAGAGGTATCCACTCAGAGAACCAACTCTAGACTTGCATAGCATTACATCCATGGTGCTTTGAGCCATTGCATCTATGGAGGTTTGTTACAGCGGGTGCAGGAAGATAGTACAATGCCCTTTCAGAGATGCTGCTGTGGGAGAGGGGATTGAGGGATTGTAGGAACCAAAGGTAGTGAAGACTGTAATAATAGTGCTTTCTGACTGGAAATCACATTGGCTGCCACTGCCTGCACATGGCCTGCATGAGAGCAAGTCATACAATGCCCAAGTATGAGTGGGAAAGGGAATCAAGGTTTCACTCTAGCTGGGGAGCTATTGGCAACTGATAGCTGTTGGGGAAGGGGAGATTAGTGTTCTTCAGGATATGGTTCCTGAGGGGTTACCCATGTTCCATCAGATAGCCTTACACCAGTGCACGAATAGACAGTGCTAAATGACTGAATAGATTTAAAGTTAATATTAGCTTGGGAGGAGAATGTGGTGGTAGAGGGAAGGAACTGGGGTAAAGAAAATTTAGCATAGGTTTGAGTAAAGCACATTAAGTGCATGTATAAAATTTCTAAACAAATAAAGAGAATAATTACACTGCTATAAAATAAACTTTTATTTTATTTATGCATTTATGTATGTATTTATTTATTTATTACACTCCAGATTTAATTCCTCCCCTGGTCCACCCTCCGATGTTCCACATCCCATACCTCCTCCCTACCCCTCTGTCTCCACGAGGAAGTCCCCACCCCCACCCCCAAATAAACTTTTATTAAACAAACAAAAACGGACAAACAATCCAGTTCTCTGCTAATGGTTTGTTCTCGATGGCTTTACACACATTACTCTCAATCTCTGATTAATAGTCACAGGTGCATGTCACATTCGTTTGTAACGTTATGCTAAAATGTATCTATTGCTTAATTATTTTCTTCATGTAATGGGCTCAGATTTCTTTAACATTTCTTTCTGTCATAATCACACAAAGCCACATTGCTCTGACTGCTAGCAATGTGATCAAATCACCTGTGCTAAAGCATAATTCACCTTCAAGCAGACTTTGTACTTTTAGAAGGCAAAATGATTTTACTAATATATTCATAACTAAGATACGTGGTCACATAGCAACGGAGCCTCATCTGCTTGCAGAGAAAGTATTTACAAATGTCCCTGTTTAGAAATCTGACGTCTCATTATCCAAGTTTCATCCGTTTGATTGAGTAAATCCTGTGACATTGCCTCGTCGGTACCCGAGAAGGATTATGGGAGGAATCTTGCCCGCTCCCATTCTGCATCAACTGAGTCCTTTTGGAAGTCAATAACTCAGAAGAGACATCGGCTGGCTGTAGAAGAAGAGAGGATTCTCATAACCACGTATATAACTGGGACAAACATTTCTAGCATGTTCGCAGGTGGGGGGCTCTTTGTTACCTGCCTTTCAGAGATAAATAAACTAGGGCATGCATGGGTCGGGGAAGTAGCTGACCTAGGTCTGTGAGGAGGCAGGAGCAACACCTGCTTCTGAACGTGGCTGCGGCTTCTGCAGCCGTCATTGCCTTCTATTGCTCATGCCGGTTGCCTTGATGTAGAAGATGCAAGTGGAACACATGCTATGGGAAAGACTGAGAAGTATGAGCTTGCTGAGTGGCTTCAAGGGGTTCAGTCAAGTTGAAGGGTGCTGCAGGGTTCTTTACAGGAAGCCAGTGCTTCAGGACCGGAAAGGACCAGTCTTAGTGGACAGAGAAGTCATCGGGGACAAAAGAAGACTGCCCAGCCTCGTGAACACAGTAAATCTATGGGCATCTGTCTCTCGATGGAGAGACAGAAGAAAGCTGGGAGAGAAGGCCAGAAACAGAAACATCTATTTTTGATACTGCAGGCCACAGTAATTAGAATACTTGTCACATCCGATACTCTAAAGCCTCGGTATTTGTTAGGCACTTAGTTGAAAATAAAATGAGAATTTTTTTTTGGTTTTGTTGGAGTCACATTATTATGTATCCCTGCCTATCCAAGAACTCTCTGTGTAGACTAGACTTGTCTTGAACTCAGAGAGATGTCTGCCTCTCAAGTACTAGGAATAGAAGCATGTACCACCATGCCTGGGCTAGCATT
Organism: Mus pahari; assembly: GCF_900095145.1. Lineage (NCBI taxonomy): Eukaryota > Metazoa > Chordata > Mammalia > Rodentia > Muridae > Mus > Mus pahari. The sequence goes on along the minus strand of NC_034600.1, from coordinate 74,338,224 downwards.
TTTGTAGTGGGAATCTAATTTAATTTTATCACATTTGTAATAGAAAACTAGCAGCATGTCATTCCTGCTAGCCAGGTGGGCTAATGAGTTTCTGGGATCCTCCTGTCTCCATGCTCCTAGAACTCCGTATACTGGGGAAACAGGAAGACACCATCATACATGGCTTTTACATGAAGGCTTGGAAGCCTTACTCTGGTCCCTACTAAGGAAAGCCTATTTAAATAAACCTAAATGCATATTGTAGCAAAATATGAACAAATTAAAATATATTTTGCCCTAAAGAGAAACTTCCAAGGAGAATAATTACCTGGACTTACTGTCAGCCTGGAGGGCTTTCTGAGCCCTGTACTTCCATCTCAGGACTGACTGAAGACCAGAAGAATAGGATTAGCTTTGGCTTCAGGACAGATTCTTTGGGGGTATTTGTTCGTGATCCTTAAATGACATTTAGGATTTCACTCCTCTCCGGATCTAACGGAAATTACAAATAGAAAACGAAATTAGATTGTGTCTATGTTGCTGTCATTGTGCAACACCTCCTCTTCCCCATGCCTCTTTTATAACTGAAGATTTCACTTTAAATCGGGTCTTGGAGATTAAAATGCACTAATATGGAACTTCAGCAAGGAGAAAACCTAACTGAAGAGTGTTCTCTGGGACCCATGGAATTTATCACTCTCTACATGACAGCCCAATTTGCTCACTCAGGAATTATCAAAACATAAATTACGAAGAACTGTTACAGAGACTTATATCCATCTCATTTTGAAGTCCTGAAAGGCTTTTGGATATAAATACTAAAGATAAGAACCTTCTCAAAAATAACGGCCTCAAATGAGCTACAGTAACTTTTGGATAGCTTATAGTTTTGCAAATGTTGTGGCTATAATATCTGTACAAAGGTGATGCTGAAATGACATTCAATCAGGGTGAATATATTCTCAGTCACCCGGCTTCCTGGGTGCTTGTTATTCAGCAAAGCTCCAGATGGAGTGACCTTGATTTAACCCAGAGCCCACAGCTCGGCGTTTAAGCACAGCTCAGCATTCACGCAGGGCTGTTAGTTAGTCTTAGTTGTAAGGATGACCCAGCGCCTTTGTGATTCAGAGATCACTATAGGGCAAAATGATTCAGCTATAAAGTCTTTTCTCTGAGGTCTAACCTCATCATCACACATATTTTCAAGTAAATGTTGATGACACATGGGGAAAGGAGAGGTCTAAAAGGGAGAGGGGGAGGAGGAAGTGAGCAAGATGAGGGAGATAGTGATGAATAATCATGACAGAGAAACAGTTTTTTCATTCCAAGCACTTCTAGGTAAGGTGAAAACGTTTGCCTGTCTGAATAAAGAAGAATGCTTTGCTGAGATGTGACTAATTTTCTCTAGGTTTCAGTATATTATACCTGACTCAACAACTTCACAACAGTGATAAGCTAGTAACTGTGGTGTGCTTGAAAGTTTTCATTTTTGAAACCTATTTTTTTTTATTTACTTAATCTTGATCACGTTAAAATGTGTTTTATAAATGAAACTCTTTGTCATGCTTGAAAGAGTGGAAGGCAGGTTAGAAAATGAATTGAGAATGAAATGGTTGCTGGCCTACTTAAGGTTCTGGTACCAGTGGATTATTATATTAGTTACTTAGTGAGATACCGAAGTAACACGTCTCACAATTGTAACTTAAGGACATAAGGACAGGTTCATTCTGTCTCAGTCCTTCCTGGTGGGGAAAGCACGGAGGAAAGAGATAAGGTAAGGCAGCTGGTCACATTGCATAAAAAGTCAGAGAGAGAGAGAGAGAGAGAGAGAGAGAGAGAGAGAGAGAGAGAGAGAGAGAATGAATTAGTGCTTAGACCGTTTTCTCTCCTTTATGCACTCCCATTCCAGGCTCTAGCCAAAGGAATGGTGCCACCCACATGTGCCACGTCAGTTAATCTACTCACACGAGTGCATGAGGCTTCCTTACGTGCTCATTCCTAATCTGATCAACTTGATAACCAAGGCTAACTAGCACAGCTGGTAAGTGAGGATTTACTTGTATAGCAAGGGTGATGTTTGGCGGGTAAATGAAATTTACTTACATATCAAACTGTGACAATATTACCTCCCCTCTGAGTTCTTCTGAGGATGACACATGGGGACAGTGCAGAGATACCGTTAGGACCTCTTTTTAGAAAAGTTCACCCTACAGGCATTGGTGAGTTTTACAAAATCTTACAGTTGATGATTGTCTTAGTCAGGGTTTCTATTCCTGGACAAACATCATGACCAAGAAGCAAGTTGGGGAGAAAAGGGTTTATTCGGCTTACATTTCCATACTGCTGTTGATCACCAAAGGATGCAGGACCGGAACTCAAGCAGGTCAGAAAGCAGGAGCTGATGCAGAG
>NC_034600.1:74330009-74334481 GCF_900095145.1 Mus pahari | reverse complement strand
GGCTTGCTTTCACTGGCTTGCTCAGTCCACTCTCTTATAGAACCCAAGACTGCCAGCCCAGAGATGGCACCACCCACAAGGGGACCTCCCCACTTGATCACTAATTGAGAAAATGCCTTACAGCTGGATCTCATGGAGGAACTTCCCCAACTGAAGCTCCTTTCTCTGTGATAACTCCAGCCTGTGTCAGGTTGACACAAAGCTATCCAGTACAATGATGTTTATAGACAAGTTGAATAATCAAATTAGCTCAGTCATTACCACATTTTAAAATATTAACAAGTCTGCTTCTTTTCAAAAATTTTATTTTGATCTTGAGCATTGAAAAACCTAGACTTTATAAACACTATAACAGAATAGTACATCCCAGAGCTGTAACTGTGAATCTGTGAAACCCAAGACAATCACTCTTCAGGCCATTGCTTGAAGCTGGTGACAGTGAAAGAAGATGCATGAAGCCCTGAGAAGAGCCATTGTTCTTTGTTTTCTACTGGGCCCTTAGTGACCCTGCAAGTGTTATGCCAACTCTCAAGTACCTGTGTGCTAAGGATTTTCAAGTTTCCTGCAATAGCATAAAGCTACTGGAGCTGCTTCACTCTAGAGAATAGTGATGGTTGTGATCTACAAAGAAATAACATTGACGTATTTACGTCACCATTTTCTTACTACCTATATTACTTAACATTAAAATAAGAAAAGGAATGTATTGAAAATATCAGAATCCACTAATAGGCTCTGCCAGCGCCTGACAAATACAGAAGTGGATGCTTACAGCCATCCATTGGACGGAGCACAGGGTCCCCAGTGAAGGAGCTAGAGAATGGAGCCAAGGAGTTGAAGGGGTTTGCAGCCCCATAGGAGGAACAACAATATGAACTAACCATTAGTACCAGAGCTCCCTGGGACTAAACCACCAACCAAAGAATAAACATGGTGGGACTCATGGCTCCAGCTGCATATGTAGCAGAGGATGGCCTAGTCCTCCATCAATGGGAGGAGAGGCCTTTGGTCCTGTGAAGGTTATGTGCCCCAGTATAGGGCAATGCCAGGACCAGGAAGTGGGAGTGGGTGGGTTGGTGATCAGGGAGAAGGGGGGAAGGGATGAAGGGAGGGGGTTTTCCTGGGGAAAGTAGGAAAGGGGATAACATTTGAAATTTAAATAAAGAAAATATCTAATAAAAAATAAAAAAAATAAGAAATAAGAAAATAAACAAAATTCACTAATAGGTTACCTACTCAAAATTAAAATTCTGATTTTTTTGGGGGGGGGGTAATGCTTTCTATCAAACCTAAAAAGCTCCTTCAACCTTTCTGTGTTTATTTGCTGTGGTAATCACTGTGCACTATAGATAATAGAAAGTTCTCAGACAGCAACTGTGTAACCTGTACTACAATTCATTCTATGCAGCACTGTCTCATGTATGTAGCTTGCTAATCTGTATAAGACACACATTTTGTTACAGTCTTTAAATTTCATAATAAATTACAGTTACTTATCCTTGTAGCTATGCATCAGTCAGTTAGCTTGTTTATTTATTTATTTAATTGTTACTGGAGAGTAGTCTAACTTAGAGACAGTCCACAGCTGCAGTTGCTTGAGTAATTACTGCAGAGAAGGAAACAAGCATCCCCTCTGCTTTGCTCTCATCCCTGCAGTGGACATGCTTGCCTGAGCATCCCTGCAGTGGACGTGTTTGCCCGAGCATCCCTGCAGTGGATGTGCTTGCCTGGGCATCCCTGCAGTGGATGTGTTTGCCTGGGTATCTCTGCAGTGGACATGCTTGTTGGAGCATCCCTGCAGTGGATGTGCTTGCCCAGGCATCCCTGCAGTGGACATGCTTGTTGGAGCATCCCTGCAGTGGATGTGCTTGCCCAGGCATCCCTGCAGTGGACATGCTTGCCCAAGCATCTCACTGAAGAGCATTTCCATGGGATTCAGCATTTCAACATCCTACAGGAGAGCAATGGAAGCTTTGACATTAGTAAGTTTGACTTGTTTGCATCTTGAGAAAGTTTTTTTAAAACTTATTTTATTAGATTTTTTTCATTTACATTTCAAATGCTATCCCGAATGTCCCTTATACCCTCCCCCCACCCTGCTCCCCTGCCCACCCACTCCCACTTCTTGGCCCTGGCGTGCCCCTGTATGAGACATACAAAGTTTGCAAGACCAAGGGGCATCTCTTCCCAACGATGGCTGACTAGGCCATCTTCTGCTACATATGCAGCTAGAGACACAAGCTCTGGGGGTACTGATTAGTTCATATTGTTGTTTCACTTATAGGATTGCAGACCCCTTCAGTTCCTTGGGTAATTTCTCTAGCTCCTCCATTGGGGTCTCTGTGTTCTATCCTATAGATGACTGTGGGCATCCACTTCTATATTTGCCAGGCGTTGGCATAGACTCACAGAGCTAGCTATATCAGTGTCCTTTCAGCAAGATCTTGCTGACATATGCAATAGTGTCTGCGTTTGGTGGCTTGAGAAAGTTTTGTCTGCTCTGTTCACAGGTTAGTGTTTATCTGTCCCTGCTGTCTGGTGGCTACAGTCCTGGCAACTATGGAATGTTGTGTAATATATTATGTCATGTTTTCTTATCATAACTGAAAGACAAGACCATTGTGTGTTGACTCAAGTACCCAAAATGCTTTATTTCCGTGGAAGACCCTTCATCTGTACTAGGCAGAAACTGACAGGTCACTGTTGATTCTTCACTGACCAACAGTCTTATTTGAATCTTTTTTTTTCTCTCTCTTTCAGATATTTTATTTATATTTCAAATGTTTTTCCCTTTCCAGGTCTCCTCTTCGGAAATCCCTACCCCATCCCTTCTCCCCCACCTTTATGAGGGTGTTCCCTCACCCTCCCACTCCCATCTTCCCACCCTGACATTCCCCTACACTGGTCACTGAACATCCTTAGCCCCAAGGGCCTCTCCTCCCACTGATGAGCGACAAAGCCATCCTCAGCCACATATGTGTCTCTCCAGGTCACACCCTCCCTCATTATAATGGACCACCCATCCAAACATCAAACAGAATAATCAGTTTTAGGGGAGATTTTAAATTTCATGATTGAAGTAATCAGACAAAACAAATGTTTTTCAATCACACACACACACACACACACACACACCCATTTATACAAACACAGGGGCAGGCATTTGCCAGCATACCTAAAATGAGAGTTTGATTTTCTGATCTTCAATTATTTTTCTTGTTCAAAGCCCAGTTGTACCTCCAAGTATTGATGAGATATTAACATAAGGATCAATGCTTTTGACAAAGTTCTTTAAATAACATGAGCTTCTTTTGTTAAACACAGTCAAACAATGTTTGTAAATATTTCTTTTATCCTCACATGATCTTCTAGTCATTGATATCCAGCAGCTTAAAATTTAATTTCTCTAACAAATAATTTAAACAACCAAAAACATCCTTAAGTGATTGTTATAAAATATTGCAATGTTCATTCACTTAAAATTTTCATTGGTTTTATTTTTTTCTCAAGTCACCATTATCTAAAACTACAATGTGCAGTTTTCCTTCTGTCCTCTTAACTATAGCAAGTCAATTATTTGACCAAATCACATTGTCCTTTCTATTATGCATTTCTGAACACGAGATAATGTCATTTGCATAGAACTACAAGGCAAGAGAAAAACTTTCAAATGGCCATATAAGATTATTTATCTAGTTTCTTTAAAAAAAATGTTATGATGTCCATATTTTTGTGGGCAAAAACTTAATGTGTTTTAGACATGTTTTTTTAAAGCCTAAGGTACACTTTTGTATGCTCAGGTTATTTTTATTGTAGACAAGAATTTTTTTCTGTGCAAAAATAAGGTAGCAATGTACAATCAATTCAAAATTGGGCTAGTACTATGACTACCAATGTTTAATCCTCGAGAGAATTGAGGCCCCAGGGAAGGAGAATTGAGGTGGGGAGGAGGAGTGAGATGAGGAACTTTGGGCTGTGGACCCGGGGGGGGGAGGCAACAACTGGAATGTAAATTAATAAAACAATAATGATGTAATAAAGATTAAAACCAACAAACAAAGAAAACAAATCAGAACCCAGGAAAATTAAAACCTTCCACCCCGTAAGGAAGACCCTCAGATGACTAACGAGACAATCTGTGGAACTGGAGAAAATATCCGCAAGCTAAACGACAAGGGGTTAAACCTGTAATACATAAAAATACAGAATACAGAATACATAAAAAGTGCATAACAAGCAACACTAAACACTCAGTAGCATAAATAAAATGCTGTAAAAACCAGACAATGGGCCGAAATACACGGCTTTTCAAAAAAAAAAAAAAAAAAAAAAACAAATCTCATGTGGCGAAAATTATAACACAAATCCCAACATTGATTGTTATCGTGGAATTAAACAGAGAAACACTAATAATAAATATCCCCTTATTCTAGGGAAAGGAATAAATAAAAACGTCAGAAGCATTGGAAGGG
>NC_034600.1:74308967-74329709 GCF_900095145.1 Mus pahari | reverse complement strand
GAGAGAGAGGCAGAGAGAGAGAGACAGAGACAGAGAGATAGAGAGACAGAGAGACAGAGAGACAGAGAGACAGAGAGACAAAGACAGAGAGACAGAGACAGAGAGAGAGAGAGAGACAGAGAGACAGAGACAGAGAGAGAGACAGAGAGACAGAGAGACAGAGAGACAGAGAGACAGAGAGACAGAGACAGAGACAGAGAGAGAGACAGAGCGACAGAGAGACAGAGAGACAGAGAGACAGAGAGACAGAGAGACAGAGACAGAGACAGAGAGAGAGAGACAGAGCGACAGAGAGAGAGAGACAGAGAGACAGAGAGACAGAGCGACAGAGAGACAGAGAGACAGAGAGACAGAGAGACAGAGACAGAGACAGAGAGACAGAGAGACAGAGAGATACAAAACAAAATAGACTCAAAGAAAAGACAAAACACTGAGTGTTTAGGGTGATTTGAGGAAGAGGTGTGATATTCACAATGGCCAAGGAATAGGAAACTTAGCTGGAGAAACTGATGATTGGGCTCTCAGAGGATGTGGAGTCTACAGTCTATAACAATGTGCATTTCTGCTCTAAAAACCCAGAAGAAAGGAAACATAGCTTGTGGTTACAAAAAAAGAAGACAAATGTTTGGGGAAGTAAATGGATTTAACATTATTTAAGCACTACACAGTATTTATATGTAACAACGTTGCTTGGACTTCATAAATATGTATAGATTTTATATCTAGGCTAAAATTTGCTTAAGCAAAAGACATGAAATAAAAATAATGATTTCAAATACCAATCTAGTGTTGAGTTATTTGAGTAGTCTATTAGTTTTCTGTTCCATGCTATGAATGAGTAACTTAAGTCCACAAAATTTCTCACTGTTGTAGAAAATCAATGCCTGAAAGCATAGTATGGGTTGGGGCATGGTTCTTCTCTGTTTTCTAGATAAGCATCTTTCTTTGGATCAAACGATCTAAGGTTCTAGAAGCTTCAGGCAACATCTATAACAAGTTTCACTCTGCTTAATCTTGGGTTCTTCTCTTGAGAGTTCATTTGGTATTCAACCAAGTGTGTGCATGCCTCTCTCTGTGTGTGTGTGTGTGTGTGTGTGTGTGTGTGCGTGCGCGTGTGTGTGTGTGCGTGTGTGTTTGTGTGTCTCCTAATTTCCCTCCCAGAAGGACACATCGCTTAATGAAGGAAGGGTTTCTGTTAGTCTAAGAGGAAGTCAACTAAACTGAGCTAATTATAACTACAGTGACACCATTTCTGAAGATGCTCACATTCTAAGATACTCTTTATTAGTACTCCAGAACCGTTTTTTGGTATAGACACAAATACTTTACCTTCTATTTGCTACAGAAAGCATTAATAAGTGTGCGAGTATTAGTTCCTCAAATGTCACAAACAACCTCTGTGCTTTACCTTTAAAAAGGAGAGAAGTATTGGATGTTCACACAGGACTTAAGCTGGCTCACTAAAGGGAGTGACTCTGAGTGTTCATTTTCTAATAGCTGGAGGACGTAAGCGTATCTAAGACTTCTTGATCACAGCCACTGACTTACAATAATTCTTTGGAGCCTTGGCTTGTATCATGCAGAGAGGTAGTTACTTGACAAGCCCTGGTAAGTGAAAGGAGAAGTTTAAAACATTAAATTAGCCAAGTGTGGAAAACTGTAAGCTCTCAACTTACAAACTGATCCAAATATTTCTCTTTTTTTCCCTAGAAGGGACGTTAATATATTTAAGGACTATTAAGGATCTTAGTGCCAACTTGAGTGGATACTTGTCAAGACGTGTGTGTCCTAAGAGAAACCATTTGCAAACCTCAGACTTCAAGAGAAATTACGCATTTAAAGCAAATATAATCTCCAAATTAAAGAGGTTGCAGAGTCATGGTGGCCTCCCTGGAGAGTGCTGCTTCCTAGAGTTGAATAATGGTAGATTTTAGATCTGCTCATTGCTATTATTTTACAAATTTCATTTCCAGAGGAACATTTTCAACTCTTGCAATTGACTCTACTATAATTTTACTGACTATTATAGATTTAATATATAAAAATTAATTACAGAGACTTAAATAAAAAATGGGTCAAAACATATGTTTTGTTCAAAACATATTTTTAAATTTATCTTAAATCCAGATTGCAAGTCTACATGATTAGATTATTCTAGACAAGAACATATATTATGAGTTTCCTCTTTGTGAATTTCATAGAATTTCTAAAATGTAGTGAATCAAAATGTTTCATTCTTCTTAGACTCAAGAATGTAATGATCAAACCTGGAATTCTTTTTCTTTCCAATCTACTCCCTTCTCATAGTTTGAGCTATGGAGTTCTATGTCATAAGATATGGTTTAAAGAATGCCTTGATAACTTATAGCACAGAGTATGAAGAGAAGGTACATATTATTTAGTGAAAACTTATAATTTCTTTTAAATCAGTTTACCTGTGAAGTACTTACAGCTAGGTCCTTTCATATGATTAAAGTGGAGTATTTAGGAGACTATACACCTTCTGTACTCCCATTCAAACCACATGATTACACAGGTAACAGCAGATATGAATACAAGATGGCTTTTTGGACTAGAGTTCTCAGGTTGATGCTTGTGTGCTTCTGTGGTTTAGATGTGCTAGAATGCTGTAGTCAGACATGTCTTTGAATTTGTCTTCGTTTCCTCTAATGGAACTGATCTTTATGTCCGTAAATTCACAGTAACCTTTCTGGATGTGCAATCATTATACAAAGGAGCCCTTAACATTTGCATAAGATTTTTGACAATTGCTTCATGGTGACTGCTATCATACTTATGTTTCTGACTCTGATTCATTTCCTGATCAATGGTTTTTACTTGACTCAAGTACCAACACTTCCGTGAGTTTGATGTTAATTAACAGTACCGCTCCAGCCTTTGAAGGATGTGTATATCATTGCTCTCCAGTGCTTTCTAAATATATATATGGAAACTCATACAAAGTCCAAATATGGGAGATTCTGCATACTTCTAAATCTGATGCCATCACTCCTAAGCATTAAATTATTTAATTCAAGAAGACACACAGGATCTAAATACCAACCATAAGTATATGGGAAAGCTTTGGCCTCTAAATAATGAGTAAACTTTTCCATAAAAATATTGCACAGCTTATTTTGGATAAAGAATAAATTCATGATATGTAAACAATAATCAAAACAAAAGTTAAAATTTTATACTCACTTGAATGTAATTTTATAGAACGTGATCTGTAGATCTTTTAACATTTTCTGAGGCTTTGTGAGTCATTTTTCTAGTACAGTACTGCAGTTAGGCCCTGAGGATGTCAGCTTCTGAAGGGAAAGGTATGCTGATTCAGGATTATAGATTTTGGTAGCTTCAGTCCATGGCTGCCTAACCTCATTGCTTATGTCCTGTGTGAGGCAGCTCACTGTGAGGGAAATACACATCAAATCAAACTTCTCTGTTTGTAAGCCTGACAGCAACTAGAAAAACGAGGGAACAGGTACTGATGTTCCCTTCATGAGTGTGCTTTGTGGCAAGAAGACTTTGAACAGAAGGTCATACTTACAGGCTCCACACCTCTCAATATTGTCATGGATGAGAACTGTGCCTTTAAGTTATGGGAAATCATCCTGAAAAGTATAATGAAGATCGAATTTTTTACTTGACCATTCTATTATTAAACCTTGGCAGAACTATGAAAAAAACTGTGCTATGTTATGTAAAATAGGAAGAATATACTGAATAAACTGACATAAGTTAAAGATGTTCCCCTAAAGAGGCAAAATTGATGAGGGTAATAGTCATTCAAATTACGATCTGTAAGAAAACCTCCTGTGTTTGGATGTCCTGAACTGGAGAAAATGAGTACCAAACAAGATACTTTTGGTTATTATAGTTAAATAAATGCCTAGAGAATACTACATAGAGGAAATTCTAGGCATTTTCACAAAGTTTCCAACAAATTTAGGAGGAACAAGAGACTATGAATCATGAGGAGCTGCAAATTTAGAAGGAAGAAATTTTTAGATTTAGATTTTAAATATAGGAGCGTGTTCTTATTATGACAAAGCAAATTTTGTTATATTGCAACTATAATCTATTGTAGAAAAGCATAGTATTGGACTTTGACGTAGAAAATGATACACCACTGTTATTTAAGTGTAAGATTACTTCTAGTCTTGTGCATCTAAGTCTTGATATTTAACTTAAAAGGGTCAAAACAACCACAGTATTCTCTCAGGGGCAACCCTGAGTTTCACAACCCTGCTACTGTAAGAAAGAGTTTGTAGGAGAGTGCTTTAAAGGTTTAAAGCCTGCTAACTCCTCCCCAACTCCCCACATTCAGGAGCGCACACTGAAATTTATAGAAGACCCAGACCGGAACCAGGATACCAGTACTTTCCAAGTGACATTTAAGTCTTAAACACTGGAAACCATTTCTCATCAGGTTCCTGAATATTGCAGATGGTTTTTGTGATCAAAAACTCCATTTTGAATTACTGAGATGGTTAAAATCAACTTTAAAATTTGTCAGAACTGAGCAAATACTTAATAAACATTAAAGATATAAATTTATATATTGGGTGTTTTTAATTGCCTCTCTCTCTCTCTCTCTCTCTCTCTCTCTCTCTCTCTCTCTCTCTCATCCATTTGTCTGTCTATGTCTGTATGCATGTACACCATGGTGTGCACCTTGAAAACAGATCACCAATTGTGAGAGCCAGTTATCATACTGGGTAACTTTGAGGGAAATTTTAACACTCTTCATTTGAGAAGAGTTGAATGAGCTAATCAAATTTTTACATAGTTATACAATATTTTTATTGTATTTCCCTGACTGTATAAACAGAAGAAAGCGCTATGAGTCTTGTTGGCCACACTCCTCCCATGTATTTGTTATCAGTGCAGAGATGGTTACCTTTGCAATGCATCAGTATCAGGCCAGAGACCCAGGCGACTACCCCAAAGTTCTATTCTTTCTTTTCCTCCCACTTAAATTCATGATTAATTCATGATTAACTAGAAAGAATTTTCCAAATATCTGTAGAATATTAACATGTTAAGAAATCTTCAAAAAAAAAAAAAACTAAAGCAAAATGACAGTTTTTCAACAGAATCACAGAAAACCTACTCCCCAAGCACAGAAAAGGGAGTAAGACAGAATGGTTGAATAACACCTTCGAAGGGTGGAGTACTGATATCTGTCGACTTGGAACTCTAAGCACATTATGATATTATCGACAAGGTGTTTACAGAAGAAGACATTTGAAAGGAAATTCTCTTTGAACTGAACAATATTTGAGACCTGCCTCTCCTTTTAGGGAAAGCACAGAGATGCAAATTTTAAAGATGAGAATTGGAAATGGTAAATAACAACAAATAGGAATACATTTGTCTATAAAGACATCTGCAGCATGATGGGGGACGGGGTTTACAATAGAGAATTAAACCTAATGTCTCCTTAGAATATAAAGTAAGCAATGCTGAAGTTATGTTACTGATAGATATAAGAAGAGATGATATGAAACATTTGTGTTTAATAAGAAGCTATCGCTTGAAAAGCCAAGCATACCGGCGTCTGTTCAAAATAAGTGCTTCTTAAGCTGTAATGAGCCTCTCACTGCAGATTACGCATTCAGTCAACCAAAGTCCCTGAAACAGCTCATAGAAATTCAGACACATTGAGACAAGATTCCATATAGTACATGTACGAGCAAAAGTCTAATCATTCATCTTTGGAAGTTACTCTGACTTCACTAACTAGTCAGTAACTGGAGCACAAATTGAGGGATTATAATTGGACTCCTTAGTACAATCTTCTCTTTATAACAATAATATAAACTATTTGGTACTTTAAAAAGGACTCAAAGTTTCTAGTAAATATTTTCTTAAAACAGAATATAACAATATGTTTATATGTTCAGCTGCTGTTATCATCATCACTTCTCAGAGTTTGGGTTATGAAATTTCTACTACTCAAGAAATATTGGAATGGCTTACAAACCAATATGAGAACGATATTGTAGTTGTTTTCTATTCTCATGAAAAGCCTCATTTTGGATGGAAAAATCATCATTGTTTAATGTTTTCAGACGTAAGTATGTTTATTTAATGATTCAAATCCAGAATCCTTACAAGGTGACCCACACTCCCATCCTCATATCCACAAAGTGAAGCCTTACAATGTGACCCACACTCCCACCCTTGTATCCAGATTGAAGCCTTACAAGGTGACCCACACTCCTATCCTTGTATCCACAGAGTGAAGACTTACAAGGTGATCACACTCCCATCCTTGTATCCAGGGAGTGTTGAAAATTTTATCAAGTTTCACAGGAGAAACTCATTCCCAGTGAGGTTGGGGGGGGGACATTTTGTTCTGAGAAGTTCATATTGTTCAGCTTCTGTAGCTTCCATAATTAATGTGGCTATTTCAATCCGTTATCTTGAATTATTCATAAGGTTTTCTTTACAGTATTGCCCTGCAACCCATGCCTGTTTCTCCCATTAAAGCAACGTTGTACCTTCAGAGTGACATAGAAGACACAAGAGAAGAGAATATGGAGCCTATTTTCATCTGCAGTCAATTTTCAAAAGTCCTGATGGGAGATGAAGAAGACTCATGAATGACTTTCTGGGGTTAATATATTTTCTTAGCATCTTTTTGGTGCTAAATTGGGGGAAATTATCCTAAATTGGTAGGGTAAAAGTTCCAGTAGATCAAGGTAGCAATATCAACAGATGCTGAGTTCTGCCTAAGAACTCCCCATCCCAGCAAGGACATGGGGGTCAGGATAAAGGGAGAGGACCAGCCTAATAGGTTGATACATTTTTCAATGAAATACACATGAATAATGTGTTTACTTCTGTCCACAAGGCACGGCCTCAATGTGGAAATTCCACAATGACAGATTGACTCACAGAGATCTAAGACTACAAGATGTCAATCAGCCTGGGACTTAGAAGGTGCCAAGGAAGAACAACAAACAGGTCTTGTGATTCAACATGATGCCATTGTTTGGATGAACATGTATGTAAATTCATAGACATACATGAATATTCATGTGTGCATTTATACATGTATAATCTAAGTAGAAGGCAGTGAAGGTGTTTCCACTGTATTGCCTCCCCTATACATGTATGCTGTCAAAAGACATGCTGTCATCAGTTTCTGGAAACCCCAAACACCTCATGTATGAGGTATGGGAGAATGTGGGACAGAAAATTTCAACTACCCAGAAAAATACCAACTTGAGATAGCAATCAGTTTCAATTATTATTAAAGATAACAAAATACACTATTAAGCTTATGCTCTATGATTCAAATTTGTCAATAAAAATAATTGGGGGCAGGGATTGTATGAGTGGCTCAATAGGGTGTGAAGAAGATCAACTTGACATATAGGACACAGAGGCGCTGATACAGCAGAGACCCATAACTCAACAAAGCTTCAGAAGACACTCTGTACAAGCTTCTCCTTCCTCTCTAGCGTTGCAGCCTCACCATGGCTCAGTTTTAATTCCACAACTCAAGCTCTTGCCAATCATTAAAAGCTCATCCCTGCTTCAGCATTTTGTGCATTGCCTTGCCACGGATTTTTTTTTAATCACCTCTGTATTTCTGTTGTCTGCATCGTTTTCTCCATTTGGATGATTGAAGTGGAAACTTTAAGGGTTCTTTGGAAATTCCTTTAGTTGGATGGTGTTTTGGTGGGGCAAACACGTGAAGTTGTTTTCCTGAAATGGACACAGGTGAAAGGCGAAGGCAGACTCCTGAAGGGACATTTTACTGAAACAGACACTGGAGATGGAGTGTTCTGATCAAGCACACATGTAAATGTACACATGACAAAATTTTCTTTGCTAACAACATGCACATATTGGTCTGTCTTACAGTGTGTAGTTGAGCTCCATTTGCTGGGATTCTGGGGACTCCGGCTGATTGGATGCATCTGCTGAGGCAAGATGCAGGGAGGACACGGGATGTTTGAGGGTATAAACAGGGCCCGACAGAGTGACTGAGATGGAGCTAGACATGCTTACTGAGCTATCTGTGCAGTGCTTGTGGGTCTCAAGTCTTCTCTGATCTTCGGTTCCCTGAGAGAAGCATAGCCAAGAACTCCTGGTGTCCTGCTGGTCCCTCCTGCTGGACCTGAGGCTGAGGCCAAGGCTGAGGCCTGAATGTCTTTGCTAGGTAGTGCTGCTGATTCGTGTTTGCTATCCCAACTCTATCAAACTGGACTGCTGGGCTATCCATGAAGAGTTTGAAGTGGATCTAGCTGCTGCTGCTGCTGCCCTGTGAATTGAACTACTGATTTCCAGACCTCACAGATGGGCGTTACTCCAGGGAACCTTTCTAAATAGGTCCACTTCCCCTGTACCTTTCTTTCATACTCTCTCCGGCAGGTGGTGAGCTAAAAGGGAGGTTAAAGTGTTTAAGAAACACCATTAAAAATAAGGTTTGAAAAACACTAAAATTAAATATATATTTCACACATCTTAGAAATTGGGTTAGCCTGACACAATCCTGAACAATTTCTGTATTGGTAAGAGCATTCCCTTTAGGGTACTCTGAGGCAAGTTCCCTCACTTGACTATATAATAGAAAAGGTCTTTAGCTCACAGAATTCTATAGCAGGCATTTCTGCAGGAGTAAAATGACAGATTGTACAGGGACCATATACGGAGGGAATAACTCTCAGCAGCTGGTAGGGGCACTGTGAACATTCTACCTCCAGCAGGAAGCAAGGGCCATCTTTTTCGTAAAAAAAAAATAAGATTAGAGCATGTCCATCCAAAATAAACTAATCATACCATGGTCTTGCTCTCCTAAATTCAAAAGACTGAAAACTCACATTTACATATTGTAAACTGAGTCACAATACAGGAGTCACCCTAGGAACTACTTGTTCTGGACCAAATCTGGACCCATTCAGTGAGAAACAGTATCTCTCTGAACCTGGAGCCAGGAAGCACTAGTAATGAAGTACAGGGCTGGGTTTGCAGGTATGTGTGCAGCCACACATATTTTTTTAAATCAATCTGCATCATACTAGTTAATTCATCCACTAATTCTACTCTTATTATCCATGGGTATGTCAATGTTCAATATAAACATGTGGTACACTAATTTCTAGCATGGGTAGAAGTAACACACATAAGCTAAAGGCAACATGTGCTAGGGGGAAGTGGTGTTTGTGTGCTTTGTATGTGTCAGTGTATGAGTGTGTGTGTGTGACTGTGTATGTATGAGTGTACCTGTGTGTGAGTGCATGCGTCTCTGTATGTGTGTCTGTTTGTGTGTATGTGTACCTGTGTGTGAGTGCATGTGTATGTATACCTATGTGTGAATGCGTGTGTGTGTGTGTGTGTGTGTGTGTGTTAGTGCACATGAATGTGCTGAGTGTACACATCTGTGTGCCTAGACCTAGACCCTTCCATAAAAAAAGGCCAGAGGAATGGTGCATCTTGCTCTCTCACTCTCCATATTTGTTCTCTACCCTTTGTCTTTATTCCTGTGAGACAGTATTTCTCACTGAGGCTGGAGGCAGCAAGCCCTAGTCATTCTCCTGTATTCAGCTAGTACAGGGCTGGGTTTGCAGGTATATGTGCAGCCACACACAGTTTTTTGTTTGTTTGTTTGTTGGCTTCCTTGTTTGTTTTATTTTATTTTTTTGCCCACTGAAACTGTTTCTCTGGTGCCCACTTAGGGAAACTGAGGACAAGACTAGGTCAAGTGCATGGAAGTTGCAAGTTAAACATAGGATGTATATTGCGAGCTTCACTGACAGGACGGTGTCTAAGCCTCCTCTGGTTGCTGTGATCTTATCGCCTTCTGAAGATCCTGCTACAGTTAGGAGAGGGCTCGCAATAATAAACACAAACCAGCCATCTCTGATGCTTGAGGAAATGGCTTTTTCTCAATAAATATGTCACAGAGTGCAAACCGACAACGAAACCCGACAGAATTCCTGGCACTGCATGTATGTTATCTGCAAACATCTTAAACCTGATAGGCCAAGACATGGGACCATGAAGCATATCTTTAGTTTCCCAGACAAAAACAGCGTAAGTGGGGCTCTAAGATATCACTGAATAGAGAATAGTGTTTGTGCATCAAGCCTTTTGTGGGAGGATGAATATTTAATGTGTTCTGATTTTTATAACCCTAGAAATCAGAAGTCTCACCAAATCTCAAGTAACAACGAAGATCGATATTCTAGCCTTTAATGACAAGCAGGTAGGAAACTATAGTTATTTGTTTTTGCTACATGATTTTTTTTTTGGGGGGGGGGAGCGTTTTGAGACAGGATTTTTCTGTGTAGCCCTGGCTGTTCTGTGAGGAGCGGGTGTGGCCGCGGTCCCAAGATGGTGCCCGGGACTGTCGCCAAGTCTTACAACTGACACCTGNCTTCCTCATATCCCTCAAGATAGCCACATACGTTGAGCTGCATTGTGCAGATGCACCACAACATAAGATCGGATGATGTGACGAATGTAGTCCTGAGCCAATGAACTGGACCTACATGGACTGGGGTGATGGGGAGTGGACTAGAGGGTATAAAAGGGGATGGCCGAGAGAGGTCGGGGCAATCTTTTTCCCGCACATTGTTAAATTCCTGAATAAACTGCCTTGAGAAGGACATCGGTTTCATCGCTTCTTTTCTGCTGGTTGGAGACGGTAGCGGTCCTGGGCTATATATGAAAGCAGGTTGAGCAAGACTGAAGAAGCAAGCCAGTAAGCAGTGTTCTTCTGGAGTGGTCTGCCTCAGTTCCTGATTTAAGCTCCTGGAAGTTCTTTACTTGGTTGCAATGAGTGAGAGATTGTATCCTGTAAACCAAACAGACCCTTTACTCCCTGGCTTCTTTCTGCTCAGTTTTACCATTGCAACAGGAAGTAAACAAAGGCATCTGGGAAACAAGGGAAAGAACACTCCACAATGATTAACTTTTTATTCCGATGTCTTTAAATCATTGATAGAACATCTGTGGGCATTTCTATTTATACTCTGCATATCAGGGACACAAATAACCACTAACAAAGAAGCCATGTTAGTGTAAATCCCTTATTCAGTTGGTTCCATTAACTTATATACAGACAGTCATTCCCTCATGTGATGACACAGTACTCAATTCAGACCATTATTAGATTATATTTTCTGGTAATTTTTATAGGAAGACTTAACATATTTCATCCACAATAAATTGTTTTAAATTTTATTTTCTTTAGTTGAATGGCTATTGTGTTTCATATATCAATAAATGTTGAGACAGTTTGATATTCCCTTACTGTGTTTCTCTTTAGTATATTGGCTATGTAAATCAGCATTTTTAGGTGATTCCATTCAACTAAATTGGTTCAGGTTCACTTTTATTTAGTTGTTTGTATATATATTCATATGTCATTCATATATATTTTTATATGAATGATATGGCTCATCTTGTATTTTGATACTGGCCCGAAACTCACTACTTATCCAAACCTGGCCTTGAATTCATGGCAGTCCTCTTGATTCAGAATATGAGTGCTTATCATCGAAATGTAATCCTGGCTACAGTGTTCACTTCTTTCTTTTACACAATCTCTTCCGGAAGTAAACTTTGTAAGCCCAATGATTAATTTTACATGCCAACCCATCTGCATCTGTGGGACTCACAGACACTTTGCCTGGAGTTATTACAGATGTCTCAGTGGGGATATTTTTGAATGAGACGATTGTTCAAACTGAAGGACTGTGTCAAGCAGATATATCGGGGAGTCTCATTTAATAAAAGTCATGAAGGAAACAAAAGGCTGAGTTTTCCTCAGGTGAGAGTTAGTTCTCTAGCCTATCATGGATTCCAAAGTTGGCTCTTTGTATGTGTGTATGTATGTATGTATGTATGTGTATATGCCATCTAGCTGTGATCTATTTCTATCATCTATTTATCTATATTTACTATCTACAATCTCTATAGCTATCATATTTCTCCCTCTATCTATCTATTGCTATCATATCTGTCATCTATCTATCTATCTATCTATCTATCTATCTATCTATCTATCTATCTATCAATCATCTATTTATCTATTATTCATCTAAATATCTATTATCTATCTAGCACCTAATTATCTATCTATCTATCTATCTATCTATCTATCTATCTATCTATCTATCTATCTAATCTACCTACCTATCTATCTACCTATCTTTTACCTAGCAATTATTTGTCAATTACTCTATCTACATATCTACTTGTATACTTACGTATCTGTACATCTGTTTTAGATGTCTCACCTTTTCATCTGTTTGTCTCCATCCCTTTTGTTCTGTTTCTCTGGAGAATCATAGACATTCAAGTCCAGAATTCTGAACTGTCCTTGAATATTTGGAACAGTGAAAAGTCATTACTGAGGGTGAGAAACAGAATTTTGCTGGATACCCTATCTAAGGGAGGTTTCTAATTATCTGAGGTAGTTTACCCATCTCACTTGCAAAGCTCAGGTCATAAGAAATGTTATGTGTCATCTCACCTCTGCAGTGTCAACTTTTGGTTCAGTCTCTGTTATGTGACTTACTTTCCCAAAAGTGATTTGACAGATTTATGTCTCATGCCTTGGTGACTACAGCTCTTGATCCTGAGAATCCTCCCCTGCTGAATTTTAGGCTGTGTAGAGCAACTGACTTGTATTTGTTCTGGGGGAGTGAGAACTATGCCCCATGGCCCCTTAGTGGCTCAACCCACTGAGGGGAGTTACTAAGACCAGAGGACAATGCTCTTCTTCCTGCTGTATTGCAAGTGCAATGTATTTTCTGTAACTCCTCAATGGTCTCCATCAGGATCTGCTCAGTTGTCCTTTGTGGTGACAATTGGAAAACCCAATATTGTATTACTTTCTGCACCTTCTGCATTTTCATCTTCCCATTTTCCTACTGTTATTAACTGAAATTATTCCTCAGACACATTAGTAATCTCTACATCACTGCTTTAAGCTGTGATATTTGGAAGAAAACTAGGCTAAGCTATCCAAGATCCTTTTTTTTTCTATTGTTTTCTGGTCTTATTTATCTTTTTATAGGTTTTTAGCCTTTATTAATATCTTCTACCTTTGCTTTGATAATGTGTTTTCAGTCTATAAAAGTGATATATCTTCTCAGGGACAATACAATGTCAAGTGCTGCTGACATTAGGACTATCATTTGTCTTCAAAGTGATGAATATTCATGCTTACTCATGTCATAAATGTAAACTTAAGACATTTACTGCCCCTCCTTTAACAGCCATCAATTTCTAACAGCTCCTCAGCAAGGGATAGGACTTCATGAACCCCTCTCCCACCCCTGGAAGAACTGTGATTCACTTGATCTTGTGCATGTCTAGTGAATACAGTCACATCAACTGTGAGTTCATGTGTGTAGTGACCCTGTCATCTCAAAATAATTTTTTTTTTCAACAAAAAGTCGATTTTCTCTGGATGCAAGTCCATGATAAGTTATCCACGCTTAGTGGTTAGGCCTACCCCCATAAGCTTACTAGTAACTTGAGTGAACTTGGTAGGTTTAAAGAAGAGTACATGCTGTACTGGGTAGTTTCGTGTCAACTTGACACAGCTGGAGTTATCACAGAGAAAGGAGCTTAGGTTGAGGAAATGCCTACATGAGATCCAGCTGTAAGGTATTTTCTCAATTAGTGATCAAGGGGGAAAGGCCCCTTGTGGGTGGGACCATCCCTGGGCTGGTAGTCTTGAGTTCTATAAGAGAGCAAGCTGAGCAAGCCAGGGGAAACAAGCCAGTAAAGAACATCCCTCCATGGCTTCTGCATCAGCTCCTTCTTTCTGACCTGCTTGAGTTCCAGTCCTGCATCCTTTGGTGATCAACAGCAGTATGGAAATGTAAGCCGAATAAACCCTTTCTTTCCCAACTTGCTTTTTGGTCATGATGTTGTGCAGGAATAGAAACCCTGACTAAGAACATGCAGACAGGAGGGAAGTAGTGGGTAGGTCTAGGAAGTTAGTATGGAGGAAGTAAAGGTGAGTTTGGTAAAAATACATTTTATTTATACATGAAACTCTTGGTAATGAAAAGAAATGTGAAATGGAACTTCTAGTTCTTTTGGAAAGTTACTTATGCCAAATGATGTTTTGCTGTGGCACAGAGGTGAAAGAATGTCTTGGTAAAACAAATGCATGAAAGACTGTTTTCCTGAAGCAGACACAGGGGAAAGGATGTTTGGATATAGCAGACACATGAAAGGACTCTTGATGAGGGAGTATAAATAGACAGTGGAAGACAGCACTGAACTTTGGTATGATTTGTTCTACCTCACTATTCTTTTTCCCCATTAGATATTTTACTTATTCAAATGTTATACCCTTTCCTGCTTTCCTCTCCTCCAACCCCCTATCACACCTCCCTCCCCCTGCTTCACCCACACACCCACTCCCACCTCACTGACATGACATTCCCCTACCTGAGGTATTGAGCCTTCACAGGACCAAGGGCCTCTCCTCCCACTGACGCCAGATAATGCCATCCTCTGCTACATATGCAGCTGGAGCCATGGGTCTCTCCATGAATACACCTTGATTGGTGATTTAGTCACTGGGAGCTCTGGGGGTCGGTTGGTAGATATTCTTGTTCTTCCTATGGGGTTGCAAACCCCTTCACCTCCTTCAGTTCTTTCCCTAACTCCACCATTGGGGTCCCCATGCTCACTCCAATTGTTGGCTATGATCATCCACATCTGTATTTGTCAGGCTTTGGCAGAGCCTCTCAGGAGATATCCATATCAAGCTCCTGTCAGCAAGCACCTCTTGGCATCAGCAATAGTGCCTGGATGTGGTGTCTGTATATGGGATGGACCCCCAGGTTCGGTAGTCTCTGTATGGCCTTTCCTTCAGTCTCTGCTCCACACTTTGTCCCCATATTTCCTTTAGACAGGAGCCATTCTGGGTTAAAAATTTGGAGATGAGTGGGAGGTCCCCTAACAAGGACACATGCTCCACTATGTTCATAGTAGCCTTATTTATAATAGCCAGAAGCTGGAAAGAACCCAGATGTCCCTCATCAGAGGAATGTATACAGAAAATGTGGTATGTTTACACAATGGAGTACTAATTGGTTTTAGTAGTTTCAGCTACTAAAACCAATGACTTTGTGAAATTCACTATTCTTCACTAAAGAAATGCTCGTATTGATTTACAAGTTGTGAGAATGCCTACATTGAGAGACACTTGCCCAAGACCTGCTGGTGAGGCTCCCGATGCGCTGCAGCTTGCTACTTCTGCAGCTTTGCCTTAGGCCGGTTTCTGAGCCTGGCAGCTTCTTCAGGATTGAACTACAGCTGCCTTGTGTCTGCTTACTGAAAGGACTGGACTGTAGCTGCCGGTCTGTGTCAGCATCTTCTTGCCTAGAGGACTGGTCTGCAGCTGCTGAGTTGTATTTGATGCTTGCTACAAGACTGAACTGCTGCCTAAGATGTACTCACCCTGGAAGAACTATTGCTGAACAGATCCACTTCCTCCATATCCTAATAACTTTACTTTTCTACTACCTCTGCTGGGTGGTGGCTAGAAGAGAAGTTGAACTCTTATTAGCAGTAGGTTGCAAAAATTTATGACTACAAACAAGTAAACAGAAAAAACACAGGAATACATAAAATTAAAGTTTATAGAAGACCCACACATTACACCAAGGATAGCCAAATTGTTATGTTAATCACATAGCCACTGGAGAAAACTAGGACAAATGACATGCCTCCTCTTTCTTGTAATTGCACACCAATCTGCAATTGTTTCAAAGGAAAACCTTTAAAGAAAATGATGCTTGTGTTTTCTATTATGGTGGCTCCAAATTCTTGCACACGTTACAAATAGCATTCCTTGAGCAGGTTAATATTCAAGTTAAACACCAATATCTTTGGGACCACCACACTGGAATTATGAACTCATATACAAAAGTCAACTTAGCTTTCATATTAAGGCTGTATCTTATTTCCACATGCTTTGAAAACTTTACAAACCAGGAGAAATAATTTTATATTCTATTACAGACTAAATAGCAAAAACATTCTCATGTAGTGCTTAAGTAGAAAGAAAACACACTCAAAATTCCTGATGTGTGTTGTGTACCTCTATTACAAAAGAGGCTCTATAAAGGAGTGCTTGGTTTGTATATACATATTGTTTATTTTTACCTACTTTTAAGAGGATATGAGAAAAAATTCCAATGGAAGATATGATGAGTTACATAAGGAAAAGAAAACATGTTCCTGGAGAGGTCGGCTAGCCTCTTATTTCCTGTCTAGTGAATGTTTTTGTATCACAGAAAACTATGTGTTCTGCTTTAAAATTAGTTAATTAAATGATTATAAGTTTCCAGTAGAATGCCTCATAAACTTAAAGACTCAGTTTATTCAGAAACCTTTCAAGCAAGTAGGGTTCACTTTAAAAGCTGGGGTACTGAGAACGTTTCTCTTCGTGTCATTATTTTTCGGCAGGTGTTTCTCTCCTCTGCACCTACAGTGCATTCCGAGCCCATGGTTGGCATTTGTCTCCATCATTCTCAAACGCGGTGTTTCTCTGCTTTAGTTACCCTTGGCCTGTACCTTGACCTTCGGCTGCCTGTCTCAATAAATTCAGAACGCAGGCATTTACCTTCAGCAAATATGAATGGTTCCTCCGGAAATATAGCATCCTATAAAAACCAAAGCCAAAGGAAATAGCGAGGTGAGGTCAGGTATAATTTTCTCATCACAGCCTCCCTCACTTTTTCCTTTTAGGCTCAATACTATGTTGACCTCTGTCTATTTTTATGGCTAGATTAATTCTGCGGTTTCAACGAGCCCCTATTTTCAGAATTCTGTGGCTGGGATGACCTTAAGAAGTACTGACCTCTAAAAGATAGCATGAAAAAAAATGGTTGAAACATAGAAAAAAAGAACCAATACTTCCAGGACTGGAAGACAGCTTAGAGATGATCTTACATGATTCTCCACTTTTATAAAGAGGTGGGTGAAGGAAGGACAATTGCCAGGCTTGAGTCTCTTATATGCTGAGGGTTGTGAGTCCTCAAGCTTTGGTTCTACAGGCCTGAAGTTTGGAAGTATATTCTGTCCCAAGGCATGCAAACAGCAAGAATCCCAAGCTAAGATCTGAACTACATAAAGTGACATCAGATGTAAATTGAACTTACCATTATACCATGTCCCTGTTTTGTGCCCAGGAGTGGCCCCTGACTGGGTGACTTGTGCTCTATTATGTGAAAGATTGTCTTGCTTCTCTACTGATTCTCCATGTCTATGGCTTCATTGGCCTATGGAAAGGTCCATGATGCTTATCCCTCATACATGGTACTCACTGATACATCTTCTGTGATGATGGTCTGAGTGGAGACTTTGAGAACACTTTTCACACAAACACACACTCATGCACACAAACACACACACACACACACACACACACACACACACCATTATGGAAAGCTTTTTGTAAGATAATTTAAAACTACAAATAAAGTACATTTAGAAAGTATCTGTGGATCTATATGAGCAAAATACTCTCTCTCACAGTGTGACTTTTCCTACCAATTAGGGAGATGGCATAAATGTCTTACATTCTGGGGATATTTGTTGTTAAAAATCTTATCCATAGCTTTAGATACTTGTCTTGAGGGTGCTCTCTGGAATGATTTGTCATACTAGGTTATATATGCTTCCTGAATTGTGTACAGTCTCAATCTCAGCATCCTATTTGGGGTGTTGAAAAGAGGAGCAGGAGACAAAGAAAGTCAATGTGACAAATGACAAGTTTAAGATAAGGAGATGAAGTGTGATGGGGAGGGAGCCATTGTCCTCTCCTGGTCTTATCAATTCTTTCTTCCACTCCTCTCTTCAGTGGAGCTTTAGACACTTTCGGATCACAAAATTACTCCCTGTGAGCATAATATATATGATAGCATTATTCCTGTCTGCTATTGTTTGCTTTTTAAAAAAGATATCAAATCATTGTTAGCCTTGTATAATACAGAAAAAAGTACTTCAAATAAATATCCTTTTAGAGATTTATAGGCTCTGAATGAAGAATTAAAAATTCTTATTGTCTTTCAAGGATCATGCAAATATAAGATATATAACCTTCTTATACTGAACAGAACTAACACATTACAAACAAAACAAGGTAAACGATTTGAAATATAATTATTTTTGATACAGAAATTGTAAAGACTTATTGTGTAGTTGGATGCCCATTATCTCTTCTAATTGTTACTTTCATCTCTAATTCTTAGAATTTAACCAAAAAGTAAGAAAGAAACAGTAGTATGTTCTATAAAGTAAAATAAGTTATTATTTTTTTCATTTCAAGACATCATTGGCCAGATGTATTCATATTATTATAGAATAACATCATATGAAACCAAATTTATGATGCATTAAGAAAAAGTCCCTGAATTTTTATCTTGCATCTATAGGGAGAATAATTAATTATGCAATGTGATTTATTTTAGAAAGTAAATGTCTCATGCTGGGAACGTGAGAGATTAATATTGGAAATAGCATATGGTGCAAGGTAAGTGTGATTTTTATTTTTTTAACTCTGCAGGCTGAGATGTCTGGCCAGGGTGGAAATGTGTTGGATTATGGTGAAAAAATATATATATATGTGTATACACATATTTTTTTTTCTTTTTTCTCCTCTACTGTTAGGACTTAAAGGTGTGTACTAAAGGTCTGTCTGCATTCCAAAGGATCCCACAGACCTAGGACGTCTTTGCTTGTGATCCCTTCACAGATCAGTCGTCTGGATAGATTGAAATTCCAGTCCATTGATGAGTCCACATTCTACACAGACCTTTACCAGGATATTTTCCTGGACTCTATAGAGGTGTTGCAGGTCTGCCTGCTGTGTCACATGCATGTTCGTAAGTGACAGATGGGAGAAAGGCTATTTCTATGCTCAGTGTTCTGACCTATAAACATCTGAATAATTAGTAGCCTATTACTCTCTGAAAAAGAGCAAACCTGAGAAGACTACCAGTCTGGCACTTCTAGTTCTTTAGAAAGTTAGTTATACCAAATGATGTTTTGATGGGGTACACAGGTGAAAGGATGTCTTGCAAAAGCAGACATGTGAAAGACTGTCTTACTGAAGCAGACACAGGTGAAAGAGGAAGTTTGGATATAGCAAACAGGTGAAAGGATCTGTAATGAAGGACTGTAAATTGATCCAACAGACAGTGGAAGACAAGCATTGAGCTTGATTTGGTTTGCCCTCCCTCTCTAATTTTTGCTAAAGACATGAAGGTACTGGTTCAAGCTTATGTAAACAGCATTGTTGAACTCAACTTGTGATAACTCTGACATTGAGAGAAATTCACCCAAGAACTGTTCCTGAGGTTCCCGTGGCAGTTCATCCTCGGCCCTGCCTCAGGCCAGTTGGCCAGTCTGGTAGCTTCTTCAGGATCGAACTTCAGCTGCCTGAAGTGAAAAGTTCAGGTGGGGACTGCTTGCTGAAAGGTCTGGACTGTCACTGCTGGTTCGTGCCAGGGTCTTCCTGCCTAGAAGACTGATCTGCAGCTGCTGAAGTGAATTTGGTTTTTGCTGCAGGACTGAACTACTGCCCAAGTAGATTGAGCTCTCCCCCAAAGACCTTCTGCTGAACAGGCCCACTTCCCTCAAATCCTAATAACTTTTCTTTTCCACTACATCTTCTGGTGGGATAGAGGAAAGGTCGAACCCTCGTTGAAAGTAGGTTGCAAAGTATTTATGCTTACAGAAACGAGAGGGCCTGGACGGGGAGCTGTCCTGAGACAACCACCAGTCTGGTGCCTCACAGGTCAGATGGGCTGCCAGGGTGGTAAGCAAGCTGGATACTAGAAGAACCCCACCTGGGACTACAAGCCCCAGGTAAGATTTAGCCAAGCATGGAGGATCCTCTCATGGGGCTACTTGGGTTGCCTAGGCAAGGAGCAAGCCCAAGCTGACCACCAGACAGGAAGCTAGCCTGAGGTGAGCACCAGTCCTGGCAATGCCTGCTCGGTGCCATAGCACACAAGTGTGGCATAGCATTCCTGAGAGAACCCAAGACAGTCAGAGACCATGGGTACCACTAAAAAGAGAAGTACGTATTGGAGAAATGGAAGAGAAAGAGAAAGGGAAGGATGTGGGCACAGTGAAGAAAAGCAGCAATGGTGACTCTAGGATACTGAGGAACAACCTGATGGGAGTAGCCAGTGACACCTGGGGCCTTGGCAGGGTCTTAGCCTGAGCTGCCATCAGGGACCATGCCTGAGTCTGTGGCCGTACAGTAGTAGGGATCTGTTGTCCCGAGCTAAGTTCTCGCCAGCAAGAACACACTCAGACAACCGGATTCTTCTGTGGCAAAGCTTTATTGCTACATCATGAGGAAGACCCCGAGCCCCAGAAATGGTGCAGCTTATATATGTCTTAGTGTGGCGTGTCTGCACCTGGTTGGCTGCTTGCTCATAATTTCAAAAGTACACCCCGGGATGGGTCGTGACTTGGCGCGAATTTACTCTTGCACTTGCGCACATTAATTATTTATAGTTATGAACAACAAAGGCCAACGCCATCCTGTAATGGTGATTGCTCACAGCTCTCTACATTTCCCTCTTTTTATTTTATTAAGGCAGAAGTCTGTATTAATAAAGCAAGGCTAGTCTAGGCCTGAGTTATTAGTTTGCATATTGGCTGCAGTTCCTGTCTTAGGTCATTCCTCTAATGTTACGGCCTTACCCGTCATAGGGAAGCCTTATC
>NC_034600.1:74307617-74308956 GCF_900095145.1 Mus pahari | reverse complement strand
AGAGAGAGAGAGAGAGAGAGAGAGAGAGAGAGAGAGAGAGAGAGAGAGAGAGCGCTCTTGGGGTATGAGTGAAAGTTGCCATGAGTATAGGCAGTAGAGAGATGTTTTGTCCCTTGCCGCCTACTGCGGGCAGACAACCTGGCCCCAACGTCATCAGAGCTGGAGAGCTGGGCCTGCCCCTTGCCTAATGCAGGACTCAAAAGAATAGGCCCTGCTCCTTCGCTAGACAGCATAGGGGAGCTGGCTCTGGATGTGGGGGTTGTGGTCGAGCAAGCTCCAAGAGCATGCACATGGGAGAGTTGGCCATGCCTCTTGTCTGTTGTGTGTTAGTACAGATGAAGAAAGATGGCATTCTATCCATTTTCAGTTCTCTCCACCTATATGGCAGGTGGGTGAGATAGCCCCATGGTCCTGAGAGTTGGAGAACAGGCCAAGTCCCTTACTGGGTGGAGCACTTAGGAGAACAGGTCCCATACCCTGCTGCTTTGGCATCAGGTTAGCGCTGGCTCTAGTTGCATTGATTAGGTGAGCTGGCACCATGGCCATGAGAGTGGGAGAGTCGGAGGGCTGGCTAGCTCAGATTCCTGTCCGGCTAAATCCAGCACTTTGAATTTGCATTCTCCAATATCTACTCCATCGATTAACTGCTAGAGTGTATGAAAAGACCAGTCCTACAGAACCAGTACTACAGTATCGCCACGACACGGGGCCCCAACAGCATATCTGAGAAGTCCCAATAAGGTTCCAGTATTGATAGAGTAGCAAGGCCAGAGGCCTTGTGTCAGACCAATGAGTCACTGCAATGAACATGTGCAGGCAAAGATGTAGTGACAATAGGGTATACTGTGAGATACCCTGTGTGTGACACCCTACAGCTTCCACAAGATATTTTTTTCTTAACTGTTGAGGGGTATTGCAAAGGTGCAGGGGAGGTAAACAGTGAGGGAGAGACGAGTGAGATTGGATAGAAAGTTTAAAAAACAATTGGCTAATGGTTCCCAATCTGTTGGTCCTGACTCCTCTGAGAGGGTGAGACGACCCTTTAACAGGGTTCCCTGATTAGATATCCTGCAGATCAGAATTTACGTTACAATCCATAACTATAGTAAAATTACAGTCAGGAAGTAGCTTGGAATAATTTTATGGTTGGGGGGGTGTCTTAGTCAGGGTTTCTATTCCTGCACAAACATCATGACCAAGAAGCAAGTTGGGGAGGAAAGGGTTTATTTGGCTTACATTTCCAAACTGCTGTTGATCACCAAAGGATGCAGGACTGGAACTCAAGCAGGTCAGAAAGCAGGAGCTGATGCAGAGGCCATGGAGGGATGTTCTTTACTGG
>NC_034600.1:74302548-74307582 GCF_900095145.1 Mus pahari | reverse complement strand
AGAGATGGCACCACCCACAAGGGGCTCTCCCCCCTTGATCACTAATTGAGAAAATGCCTTACAGCTGGATCTCATGGAGGCATTTCCCCAACTGAAGTTCCTTTCTCTGTGATAACTCCAGCTGTGTCAAGTTGACACAAAGATATCCAGTACAGGGGGGGTCACCATAATATTGGAATAAAGTTGTAAGAATAGTTGCCTCCTTCGAAAGTTTGAGAACCATTGATTTAGATGATGTCATTATAAAAGTAAAATATGCACAGTAAAGGGTTTATGTTCTTATTCAAATTTTTATTAATGTAGTTAATATTTCATGCAAATACAAGACAGCAATATAAAAATTATGAGTTGGATAATGCTAGCCATTTTAATAAAAAAATTCACAAAAGCACTCTCATTAAAATTGTACACAGTTATTTTCCCTTTGCTTTAACTTATTTTGTATTGATTTTTACCTGATTTTTATTGATTTTTGGACTTATTCTTCTATGTCTAGTATTTATAATTTTAAGGTAGTAGCTACTTTTCTAGTCTATGAGGCAAGGGAATGTTTTCACACTTATTTTAAAATGTCTGCATATATTTATGTCCATTAGCTTTATTAGAATGATAACTTACTCCAGTTTAGTAAAGTCAGACAACGAAATCTTGCTGTTTAATCATGTTTAAGATAATTTAGTTGTTTTACTGATTCTGCTAAAATGGGGAGTGGTTGAAGTGATTCAGTATAGCTCAGCTTCACACGGTCCCACCTTCCCCAGAAGATGGCCGGCTTACTGCTTATTACCACCAAGGGTCCAGGAAGAAGGAGAAGCTAGCGAGCTAAGGGTCATGGACAACCAGAGCTAGTCCAACAACCAAAGGGCACATATCCAAGGCTATGGCAACAACTAAGAAGGCAGGGTCTAGCTGGAGGAGAGCACTGCTTCTTTTTTTTATCCATCTCATATTATGTGATTTTTCAAAAATCAATTATAAATACTTCACAGATCAAGAAGGGACTGTTTGAAGTACAGTGGCCATTGCTGTTGCAGAAGACAACCTTGTTTATAGTCTGTTTTTTCTACTTCCCCCCCTCTTATTGAAAATAGACTCTTTCCTCATACAATATATTATGGTTGTAGTTGCTTTTCCTCTTCTCCAAAGTCCTCCCAACCTCCCCTCCCACCCAGAGCCATTCCCTTTCTGTCTCTCATTAGAAAAGAAAGAGATGACCACGAGAAAAAGATAAAATATAAGATGGAGTAAAAAATTATCAAATCAAAGTCGGACGAGGCAGCTCAACAGGAGTGAAAGCAAACCCCCAAAGCAGACACGCTTGTTCTCATGGTGAAGGGCCCCACAAAGCCACTTAGCTAATAGTTATACCGAAACAAAAGGCTTACTGGAGGCACATGTAGCTCTCATGCATGCTGCTTTATTAGGAATGAAGGAGAACGACCTCTGGATGAGGTCAGTTATCGGAATGATACATTAGAATCTGTCTAAAGAGTCACTATGCAAATCATGGGTGAGCGAACACCAAGTCCCTTCTGTGGGTTGCAGAACTTTTCATATAGATTGGAGATTTCATCTTGAAGAGACCAGTAGGCTTCCATCCATGTAGAAGGGGAAGGGCAGGTCCTGCAATGCAGGGCACAGGGAACATGTTAGATCTATGTTGGAAGGCAAGAAACCAGTGTAACCAGTGTCAAGAGACTGAGAAGATGAGAGAAAGCCAATGGAGATTACATGTAAAGATCCTTATTCACCTATAATTTGGACTGATAAGAATTGACAAATTCTGTAAAAACACATATGTCTGTGCTTAGAATATTTTGTGAGTCAACAGATTCCTAGAGGTATCCACAAAAAAAAAAAAAAAAAAAAAAATTCTAACCTGACCTGGGGTTCTTTACCATGACTCTTTTCTATTTTCACATGGAGCTCTCCCAGAATATGAAATTTCTTTTTACTGCTTTTTTGTTTAAAAAAAAAAAAAAACACAAGTTGAATAACTTATGCTAAGAATCGGAAATTTGAAATGTTCCAAAAGAACACAAGTGTTTTGAGAAGAGACATGATGTCACATGGATGGAAGTGACAAATTGTTCCCAATTTTAAATGTATTCATAAGTAACACTCAGAATTAAATAAGGGAAGACTGTCTGTAGGTGGCAGATTTGAGTGCACCATGAGTTAAAAGTTGATATGTTCTTTGATACTATCACTGCTCTCATTCTATGATTTAGACTAAGTCTAGAGTAGACTATACCTTATCACTAGATTATGATGCTACATATAATGACTTCCTATTTTACTATTATTGCTGCTACAGTCATCATCATAATCAGCAACATCATGATATTCTTGACCTCTTACCCATCTGATATTTAGTAAACTGCTCAATAATTTCCTATTCCATGAGTTTAATCCATCTTTGTATCAGTTAGAAAAAGCTAACCACAATGTCACACACTTAGGGCACAAGCACTTGTGAGTATAAGGCCTGGGCCACACAGTCTAGTTTCAGGCAAATCTGAACTACATAGCAGTATCATATTTTTGAAAAGAAAAAAATATCCATATCAAGGTTAAAATATTACTGTGAAAGGTCACTTGTTGGTTTGTGGTTTAAATAATCTTCTCCTGAACTTTTTTTCCTCAATTTTTTTTGTAAGGTTAAACCTCTTTAATTAACTACCATTAATAATTTGATTACTAATTTTGTTTGTTTATGTCATTTATATGTCACTTTCCCCCACAGATTTAGGCAAATTTTTTTTACAACAAAGGTATGTAGCATAGCTATTCATGAATGGTTTCACAATTAACTTGCCCAAATTTCAGATCAATATCAATCCCCTATTGAACAGTGCAACAAAGGCCTTTAGTTAGCTGCAAGTGACAGACAAGTAATTTATTTTGAACCTGCATCTACTTGACTAATTCTAGCAGATTATAGCCAACTAAAGTTGAAATCAGGTATTTTCTACTTCTATACCTGGTGTTTTGAAACACCACAACAGGAAAGATTACATTTTGATACAAATAGTCTCTCATAATATAGGAATTGCAACCATAAACCTCAAAGTCTAGGTTAGATTCTGGCGTGAACATTTGGATATAACTCCCCAATGCACACTGTGACATGCTAAAGCTGTTTGTCAGCAGGAGTGGCCAGGAGAAAAAGAGAAGAATATCTTGAGATGTGAAGAGAGAGGGAGCAATGACATGGAGAGAGGACCTCAGTTTCTAACTTTCCAATTCTGTATCCAGGTGCTTTGGAAGTGCAGTGCACCAGTTTGACAAATATTCATAAGATCACCTATATAACCCCACAATAGCAAATTCATGTACACGTGGATGCCATTCCTCCCTTATAATTGAAACGTCAGACATTATACCTTTCTTAAGCTTCTGAGTTCGATCTGATACTAGAAAATCCTTTCTAAATTATTGTGAAAGTCTTTTGTGTTCTTTGGTGGGTAGGATTAGTGCTCTGAAGGTGACTCTCCTCCAGTGTTATCTTTCCCAGACTCTAACCTGACCTTTGATTACAAAGGGCACCTGTTCCATTAGACGCTGAAATATTGATAAGGGGCACTGTCTCAGCCAACAATGAGCATTTCTAGGCCAGTGTTAGTAAACCGAGAGCCAGCTCAGGTTTCCATTCTGCAAATGTGCTTTGGCTTTAAAGGTCAGGAATGGCACTGCAGGGACTCCTGATTGCATTACCCTGATTTCTCAGCTATGAATCACATTCATTCCAAAGCTGGAGAGCCAGGGCTTGAAAGGAAATTGAGTCATTGCATCACGAGATATTACCTTCACCTCTATGGCAGTAAGGTAAAACTCTTCATATGGGTTGGCACTGGAAAAGGCCTTTTCAATTATTCCACGTAAAAAAGAAATAAAAAGACCTTGTGGCTGTGATTCTCATTTATATATTTATTGTTTAGCAATGCCTCATTTTTAAGTATAAATTTTATGCATTTCATTAAGCATATTTAAAAAACTTAACCCAAGCATAAATCAACTTATATATTCATTATCAAGAGGTATGTAATAGCCTAAACATTCTAAAGTTTGTTAGTCAAAATCATCTCTGCCTAGATATTTATTACAAGAAATACATCTACCTCTTATGTATGTCTATGAATAATGTAGTTTCTGCAAGTTTATAACATAAACATTGCATTTGGCTTATTAGCATGATAAAACATATTTTTGAAGAAAATAAAACCAAATATAATCATAACTAAAACACAGTATTTGTACTTCTCATTCATAAACTGGCTCTATTTTTTTTTCCAGCTGAAAAACACATCAGACAATCTTAGATTTGTATTGTTGGAATAGAGCACCATAGTCAAAAGCGATCGGGGACACAAGAGTTCACTTCACTTTACAACAATGAGATCATACATACTCTATCACTGAAGCAAATCATTAAGTAACCCAATAAAGGAACATGGAGGCAGGAACTCAAGGAGAGACCATATAGGAATATTGCATGATTATTTATTCTCCAGGCTCATATTAAATTATTATATACATCCCAGGACCATCTAACCAGAGATAGCAAGATTCACAGTGTGATAGTTTCTCCAATATCAGTGATTAGTCAAGAAGATACCTCAGAGATTTGCCGGAAGGCCAATGCAATGGGAGCGTTTTCCATAATGTGTTTACCATTTCTCCAATAACCCTAATTTGTGGCTGACAAAAAAATTCATAAGAACAATTGACTCTTTGTCAACTTGACATATAACACATTACTATTAAACCATAACCTTTTATTTCTTAATTGGTCTCAAGCTGTCACATTAATATAACATCCAGGGAGTGGGGAGCCCAGGTGGGGGTGGGGGGACTTCCTCTTGGAGACAGGAGAAAGAGTAATAAGTAATAAAAAGAAAAATCTTTATCACAAAATATTAGCTCCATAGTCTAAAACACAGATCATCTTTTTTATGCCCATTAAAAAAAAAAAANCCAGCCGGGCGTGGTGGTGCATGACTTTAATCCCAGCACTTGGGAGGCAGAGGCAGG
>NC_034600.1:74279416-74302378 GCF_900095145.1 Mus pahari | reverse complement strand
AAAAAAAAAAAAAAACAATGACTAACTGCAATCAAGTTCTGACACTGGAGGCCTCATTTGGTGA
This sequence comes from Mus pahari, assembly GCF_900095145.1. Taxonomy (NCBI): domain Eukaryota; kingdom Metazoa; phylum Chordata; class Mammalia; order Rodentia; family Muridae; genus Mus; species Mus pahari. The sequence continues at coordinate 74,302,314 of NC_034600.1, read as the reverse complement.
CAAGAAATGGTTATTTGATACTCTGTATCCCCTTTACTCAGGACCCCCATTAAGATCAACTTCATAGAGTCCTGAAACTTTCCACTGCATTAGATTTCCATGTCACTCTCCAAATGTCCATCCAATTCCAGCCTTTTCTTCCATTGGCCTGCTCATTTATCATGTCATTATTTTAATAGCTGACTAATACACCATAGTGTAAATGTACTACATTTTCTTTTACAGTCTTCTTTTGAGGGACATCTAGGTTGTTTCCACATTGAAATGCCCAAACAAGCCAGGCTATTGCTAGGACAAAAGGTTGCTCTCCACCATCTGACAGTGGGGCTTTGTTACCAAGGACAACAGTGAACATGGAAAAGTTGAGCTGGTGTTTACATGGAGCCTTCACTTTCATGTTCAAATCTCCTTGGTGCAGAAAGTACTCATCAGGCTACAGAAAGAGAAATGTAGACACCAACCCAGCCACAAAATGTTTGACTTACAATTTACCCTGCCTGCAAACGTATGCTAGGGCAACATGGCACAAAACTTGTGGGAATATCCAAATAATGTCTGATTTGACTTAAGGCCTGCTCCATGAGAAGGAATCCACACCAAACACTGCTTGGGTAACCAAGAACCAGAGGCGAGGCAACCCAGAGACCTAGGGTAAATCTGAAAACCATTGTTCTAAAGAAATCAATGAAATGATTCCTAATGATAGTCTGCTATACTCATAGATGAGTGATGTATCCATTCAAAATCAAAGAGGCTTCCTTATCAGTATATGGGAATAAATGTAGAGAACCACAACCAGACATGTGGGGAGAGTAAATTGGAGGTCTCCATCCAATCCCTATCTTCAGTGCTCAGAGAATCCTATGGTAGAGGAAGCAGAAAGAGCCCAAGAGCCAGAGGTGATGGAGGAGGCCGGGAGAGCAAGGTCCTCTGCATCCATGCAGCAAGGTGCTGAGACTGATGCAGCAATCACAGGGTCTACATGGCCTGCACCAAGCCCTTTGTGTATCCACTATAACTTAGCTAGTGTTTCTAGGGAATAGTGACTGTGTGAGTGAGCTTTCGACTCTTGTGCCTCTTCTTGGGACTCTTCGCTATGGTGGCTCTCCGACTTTGCTATGACTCTTTTGCCTCATCTTATCATATTATATTTTGTATGTTTCGTTGTTGTCTCTTGGAAGCCTGTTCTTTTCCCATGAGAGACAGAAATGGAGTGGACCTAGAGTAGAGGGGTGGTGGGGAAGAATTAGTAGGAGGAACAAAGGGAGGGAAAACTGTAATCAGGATACATTATGTGAAAAAAAAATCCTTTTTTCAGTAAAAGAAGAAAAAGATTTCAACAATTTAAAAAGTTCAAGTTGGGCTGGTGAGATGGCTCAGCGGGTAAGAGCACCCGACTGCTCTTCCAAAGGTGCAGAGTTCAAATCCCAGCAACCACATGGTGGTTCACAACCATCCTTAACAAGATCATACTCCCTCTTCTGGAGTGTCTGAAGACAGCTACAGTGTACTTAAATATAATAAATAAAATAAATCTTAAAAAAAAATAAAATAAAAAGTTCAAGTTCCTTGGGAGTGAGTGGGTTGGGGAGCAGGGGGAGGGGGGAGGGGATAGGGGATTTTCGGATGGGAAACTAGGAAAGGGGATAACATTTGAAATGTAACTAAAGAAAATATCTAATAAAAAAGAAAAGTCCAAGTTCAACTTAAAAATATGTATAATCCCTTCACTGTGAGCTTCATGCAGTCTTTTAAAACTTAAATATTTTCTTATTTCAAAATGGAAGAACCAAGAAAAATCATAATCAAATCAAAGAAAAACTAAACTCCTCAAAACGTAAATAACTCAGTGTTTCATGTTTGAAACTAACTCATATTTTTCTTGGCTTCAAGAGATTGGGCAGTTGTACTCTCTGTCTCCATCTCCACAGCAATGCGGCCTCACTCCTAGGCATCGTGTGCTCGAATCCACACCTGCTTCTGTTTTAGTGGTTGTTCAAGGGTCCTGGCATCTCCAATATGCTAAGGTTTTTTTCTTTACCAATGGTCTCCTAGCTTCTCTATGGGAACTCAGACCCTGAGACGTGGTGCTGAACCTCAGCAACAATCTGCAACTTATTCAGTCTTCAGTGCCTGAGTAACTGCTGAAGCTTGTTGCCCAACTTTGCTACTTTGGGATTCTCCCCCCCACACACACACACTTTATCCCCCAAGTGTCACCCCCTAACACTAGGTAGGAGAGGAATTAGAAAAATAACTGAATCTATTTTTTTCCTCTGTTTGTTCTTTGACCAAATCACAAACAACCCCCCCAAGGCAGACTTCACTGGAGTGGGCGTGGCACCCAATGAACCAAAAAAACACCACTTAGAACAGTTCAAATGTCCAACAATGGCCACAGACACTGCTGGAGGTAACTATAGACAGCAGAATGAGAGAAGCCAGTACTATTGAACTGATCCATCTTTCCAGTTTCCACTGTAAAATAAAATTTAAAGGTACTTGTATTTTTACAAAGGGAGAGCAAGCATCAAGGAAATACAGCATGCAACATCTCAATAAGCAGAAGACAAAGAAGTCATATTTGAAAACTTAAAATTCTTAAAATGAAGCAGAGAGATGTGGACGGTGGGAACAGGGTATCTATTCTTTATTTAACACGAGTGTTGTTGAAGTGACCTGTCATGAACTCAATGGAAAATTACCAGTGGACCCAAGGTGGTCTGATGGAATTATAATTTCAGCCATTTAACACCTTATAACACAGTTGTTACCTATTGCTGAAATTTCAAAACAACAACAACAACAACAAAAAACAAACAAACACAAAAAACACAAAAAACCAAAAACAAAAACAAAAGTATTTTATACTACCATTCTTTAAATTAGCTTGGATTGGGTAGAGTTCACCCTGGGCATAGATTTCTTTAGGGAGTATAGGAAGTAATAAATACATAGATGAAATTCATACAGAGCTGAATCATCAAACAAGGAAATTATACTGTCAACTTTCATGTATTCCTTCTTTTAAAATGTAGACACTGATGTATTTAATTAAATTTTCAGCTGTACATTTGCAATCTATAAGAGTGGGACTATGTGGTTCTTGTTAGGATTTTGGTGATAGTAGCATTAATAAGAATGCATTCTAGCACATTCCACTCCTCTCCTTTCAAAAGGAATTTCTGGAACATGGTCAGCCACAGCACTAGTTTACTTTCTTCAGTCATCATCTGTTGATTAAGATTTCTTAACTAGTTATAAAGTATGGGATAACCATGCGAAAATCTACAGGCCCCAAAGACACTAATGAATAAGGAGGGTCCAAGGGAGGATGCTCAAATTTCACTCAGAAGGGGAGATAAAATAGACATAGTAGGTGGAAGGAGGGAAGGAACTAGATGGGAGGGGAATGAAAGGGATGGCGATCAGGTGTATGTAGGAAGCAGAAGAGGGCTTGGAGAGAGAACAAAAATCAGTGTGTGTGGGGCAATCTATGGGATGAGCCTGAGTCCTGGGTTGGGGGAGGCTCCTGGAAGTGTATGAGGGTGACCTTAGCTGAGACTCCTAGCAGCTGGCGATATGAAGACTGAAGTGGCCACCTCCTGTATTCAGGTGGGACTTCCTGTAGACGAAGGGGATACCAATCTACCCACAAACCCTTCTACTCAAAATTAGTCCTGCCTACAATATATGCAAGGATGAAGATGGAACAGAGCTTGAGGGCATGGCCAACCAATGACTGGCCCAACTTGAGACCCATCCTATGGAAGGGAGACAACCTCTTGACACTATTAATGATATTCTATTATGCTTGCAGACAGGAGTCTAGCATAACAATCCTCTGAGAAACTTCATCCAGTGACTAATGCAAACAAATGCAGTGCCCCAGAGGCAAACATGAGGTGGAGGTTGGGCAGTCTTGTGAAAAAGTGGGGTAAGGACACCACAAGAAGACCTATAGAGTCAACTAACCTAGGCCCATGGGAGCTCACAGAGACTAAATCACCAACCAAAGAATATGCATGGGCTGAACATAGGCCCCCTACACATCTGTAACAGATGTGAGCTTGGCCCACATGTGGGTCCCATAACAACTGGAGCTGGGACTGTCTCTGACTCTGTTGCCTGCTTTTGGATCCCCTTTCTCTAGTTGGGCTGCCTTGTCTGGGAAAGGATGCTCTTAGCCCTGCTGCTGCTCGAGGTGCCAGGGTGGGCTGGTAACAATGAGGGGTTTCCCCTTCTCTTAGGAAAAAAGGTGGGGGGTACTGTGGTTTTTGAGGGTAGCACTGGGAGAGGAAGCTTTGATGTAAAGTGATAAGTGAATAAATGAATAAATTTATTTAATTAATAAAGGATTTTCTAGTGCTTCATAATGTGGTCATGGTACATAGTATGTTTTGAGGAATCTATTTCCACCTTATCCAAATTCTTAAGCTTTTAATACCAAATTGCATATAATTAAAAAATAAAATTTAATTTGTTGCTTGACATTTTAAAAAATAAATGTAATTACTCCTTTTACACTTAATTTTGTTAGAATCTGACATTTTCATTGATCCCCCTTATAAGCCAGTAATTGCTTATCATGAAATTCACTCTGAAGTTTTTTTTTTTTTCTGTATAGGGAAACTTGCAGTAAGAATCATATGTGATTACTTATAATAGGATAAGAAACACTCAAGAATAATCTTCTATTATGCCAGGAGGAACTTACCCCACATTCTCTACAATCTCATTCTCTCTCCCTTGGGCCACTGTTTCTGTTCATGGCGATAATTGACACATTGGCTTTGATCATGCAATGTATGATAGAAAATTCCTTTGAAAACCTTTTGAATCCACAACTTAACTCCAAATACCATTGAGCCAGTTCAGTGAATAACATATTCATTTATTTCAAGTTTTCATGCCTTAAATTTTATTTTATCTTCGATTGTGGCTTTTGGTAAAAATAAAAATTGAACAATGAATTCATTGAAAATGAATAAAACTCTTACCTGCTTTGTTACAACTAAAAAAATCATTTCAAAAGTACGTTTTCTTCTTTATTTAAAGATAGTACACAGACTTGTCCCCCAAAGAATAATTTTCTTTGTTGCAGTTACAATAAAGTGCATAGTCAAGTAAAAAATGGTTTCAATAGTTTACTACGTTGTGAAATACCTTACTACTTATTATTGACATGGAGGCTCTAAGATCAGGCAGCTTTCCTAAGTGAAATAAACTATGATTTTTGTCAATTGAGCATACACACTGGACACAGAATGCCTCAGAGACAGAACAGCTTGGCTGTGAGCCTGTGTGCACCACCATGGATAGTAAGCCTCAGCACAACCACAGAAATGACCACACATGCCTGTCACTGTCACTAAAGTTATTTGATGAACAACTCTCCTTTCTCCAACTCCGTGGCACTGATAATTATGTGGAATACATTTACTATGTTATGTTGATTCTAATATACTGTTGAACACTCAGAATCTACATTATCTTTACAATATAAAATACGTTGACATATAGTACCATAGATGCAAAGCTCTGCATGCGATTATTTGTGCTTATTTATATTATATATGTATATGGAAATATATGCCTACTAATATGAGATCATTAATTATACAATGCAAGAAATAATTCGTGATTATTATCTTTGCAGTCATCACTATTATTGTATTTTCTCTATTTTGGCATTACATTTTGGATGTAGATGCTATCCAATAAAATTCATATTAAAATTTTATTTCAAATGTAACAGTGCCGAGATGTGGTTGAATCTTCAAGAGTACTTAGGCTGTTCCGTTAAACAATTGCCATTTCGGAGAGACTGGATTAAGTCCCCTGGGAGTTAGTTGGCTCTCCTGAGGCTTGATTAGACTGCAAAACAGGTGTGGGTGAAGCTGGGTTACCATGGTGTTTGCCCCTTTTTATGCAAAAATCTCCTTGCCACTTTGCCCTCTGTTCTGAGATCTGATGCCATCCCAACTCCTCATAAGTTGAACAGACATCGACAGGAGCTGTCTATGTGAGCCACATAAGTACATTTTTCTCATGAAGTATCCAGGGTCAGGAATTTTTCGGAGAAACACAGAATGGCCCAAGGAAGATAGAGTTTACTCTCAGACTAGGGTTTGATTCTTCAATTTAGGCTCAAATTTTATGGGAAGCTCTTCTTACTCTGGTGGACAACTTCTTGCGACAAGTGGGTTGATGTTGGACTCACCAAGGCAACACACATGACTTAGCACCTTAATTTTCAGGTTTAACAGCAGACATTAACATCTTCCAATTGGTGCATCAGAGGATGAATGCCGTCTTAGTTGCTATGATGAAATAAAATGACCAAAAACGAAGATGGGGAGGGAAGGTTTTATTTGGCTTATCTACATCAACAGTTCATCACTGAAGGAAGTGAGGGCAGTAATCAAATTGGGCAGGAACCTGGAGGCAGGAGCTGATGCAAGGTCAAGAAAGAATGCTGCTTCCTGGCTTCCTCTCCATGGTTTGCTCGGTCTTCCTTATAATAGAATCAAGACCACCAGCCTATGGATGGCACCATCCAGGATGGGTTGGAGATTCCCTTAAGGATGCTTAATTTAAAAAAAAAAAAACGCACTACAGGCTTGTATATAGCTGGATCTTATAGAGGAATCCTCTCAGCTGAAGGCCCTCTTCTCTCTGATGATACTAGACTGCAATAAGTTGACAAAAACCCCCAAACCAACCAACCAACCAACAAACAAACAAAAACAGCCAGCACAAACTTTATTTCTGTGAAAGACACAGCAGGAAGACTTTAAGTAACTTCATCCTACAGTCCTTAAAGGCCATATGTGGCTGACAAAATCATCACATGATTGTGTAAGTGAGCGTCAATCTATAAGGCAGTAATTATTTATGAATTATAAAGTGCTGTATAAATTTTAGTTGGTAATATTGTGTTTCATTTTCCTGCTCATTAGTTAAAATTCCCTTCCTACCCAAGGAGTTCAGGCCCTTGAATTCACTTCACAAATAGAAAGTTCTGCCTTGTGAATTGACACCTGTAATGTTTGGTCACTTAGCACACAAGTTCTCTCTCAACTGTCCTAGTGCAACACTCATAGTAGCTCCTCATGTTGTAGTAACCCCAGTCATAAAATAATTTTTGTTGCTATTTCATAGATCTAATTTTGCTACTTTCATGTGTCTTAACATAAATATCCGTGCTTTCTGATGGTCTTAGACAACCCCAAAGGGTCATGACCCCCATTGTTACACACTGTTAATGTTTCATTAATTATAAAATGACTTCATTTCATTTCTGTTTCTGTGATAAAAGACCCCTTGAAAAAGGAGAGGTGCTTATTTTAGTTCATAATTCCGTATTACAATCATCAAACTGGGGACGTTAAGGGGACAGGGACATGATGTAAATTGTCATATTGGTAGTCAACAGCAGACAGAATAAATGCATGCATCCTTATTCAGCTCACTTTCTTGCTTTTATATGTCCCTGGATCCAAGCCCAAGAAATGCTGCTGTTCACTTTTAAATTGGGTTTTTCTCAACTGATTAACACAATCAGTTACCACCCACCTCTAGGCATGCCCATGGTCCAACCTAATCAAGGTGGTGCCTCGTGAAAACTCACTTCCAGGTGAGTGTAGGTTGTCAAATTCAGAATTAAAACTGACTCTTTCAGACCATGACCGAAGTCATTTATTGTGATTTCATGGGTATGGCATGTATATGTATGTATTCATTTCTTGTGTACATCAAGAGTCCAACTTGTTTTTAAATTATAATATTTTTTATCAATTCTTTGAGAATTTAAAAAAATGTATACAATGCATTCTGATCACATTCACACCTCATTCTTCCCCATAACACTTTCTGGATTCATTGAAATGCAGTTTTGTTTCTATTTTTTTTCCACACAGTCCAACCTGTGCTGTTCAGATAGGCATGGCTGTGGGATTGTTCACTGAACGTAGTTGACCTAAAAAGGGTCATACCCTTAAAGAAAATGGACTCTCCTTCCTTAGCAGCCAACGATACCCAGGAATTAGTTAGCTACATGGAGGAGACCACTCATGAGCCTTTCTCCACTCCAAATTGGAATGTTTATTGGCTTGATTTTGTGCAGGTAAATGCAGTTGTGAGTTCACTGTTGTAGCAATCCAGTTATGTCCAGTAGACAGTTTCATCCTAGGTGTCCTCTTCACATTATTTTTTGAGAGGTCTAGTGGTCTAGTGTTAAACCCGAAGTTAAACAATTCACCCAGTCTGGCAGGCAAGGGAGAGAAATATGCCTGTCTCTACCTCTTCAAAACTTGGATTTTATGTATGCCCTCATGCTATCCTGCCAGGTGCTCCTACATAAATGATGGGTATCTCATCTAAATTTTTCAAGTACGAGTTACAAACAATTTATTGACTGGCCATCCTCCAAGTTAAATTATTATAATTTTTCTATATACTTAAAACATTTTTAAAAAATTTATTTATTTAATGTATATGTGTACACTATTGCCCTCTTCAAACTCCCCAGAAGAGGGCATCTGGTCCCATTACAAATGGTTGTGAGCCACAATGTGGTTGCTGGGAACTGAACTCAAGACCTCTGGAAGAGCAGTCAGTGTTCTTAACCCCTGAGCCATCTCTCCAGGCCCTACTTCCAAGATTTTTGTTAATGACATTTTAATTTAGTTGACCCACCATCTCTGTTATGTGCTTTATGAAGAAAAATGTACTATATCAGTTCTTAAATACCAGATGCTGCTTCCTGAATATTGCTTTATTTTAAAATAAATAATCAAATATACCATATTTTATAGTGTGATTCTTAACAAACACAAACTTGCATTTCAGATGTAGTTAATCAAATATCAAGTAGGAGAAAGCAATAATTTAAATGCTTTCAAGATACCTTGGGTCCCAAGGAGTTGATTTTGAGCTACAGTGTACGCTGCCTGTGGTGATTATGCATTGTGAATAAAAAATAACAACCAAGCAAGCTTTATTTGTGCCATAAAATTTACTTTGCAAGTCAAAGCAGAAAAAAAATATTGACTAATTTAAACCATTAACAAATAACCCAAACCTTTTCTTTTTAAATTTTTATTCTTTCCCTAAAATAGTTCAAGAATAAGAATAAAGAAAATTAAGATTATTTCCTATTTCAAAAGGTGACATGAGTATTAAATTTTGATTACAACACCAGTAGTTGATTGATTAAAGACCAAAAAATTATCCACCTTTAATTCCAGCAAATGGGAGGCAGAGGCAGGCAGATGTCTTTGAGTTCAAGGCCTGCCTGGTCTAGTTCAAGGACAACCCAGGCCACAGAGTGAAACCCTTTCTCAAAAATCAGTCAATCAATCAATCAATCAATCAATCACACAAATTCCTGAGTGCTTCAGTACTCGTTGTAACCATTCGATTTTTCATTTTCACAGTCACTAAAACACAAGTATCCCAAAGAGTCTGCTCAGCTGTATTCCGTTTAAACTGAGATTCATAAGGCAGTTCAGACTGCTTCCTTCTCTTTATTTCTTGTCAAGTGATACACAGACAGGACAACGGAGCTTGCATTTGGGAACTCCAGTCCCGTTCCTATGTAGTGACTCTTTGAGAGTTAACCCAGCCACAGCATCTTTGGCAATGAATCATACATGAATTGATTGCCTCCAGACTGCAAGTAAGTTTGTAAGTGATCCCAGACCCAGCCACACAGAACTGGCGGGACATCCCATAGATCAACCAGCAGGGATGGTATTGTTTTATGTTGCTGCTTTTCAGATGTTTACTACCTAGCAGAAACTAATTTATGCATCCATCTTAAGATGTGGATGAAATTTCGATATGAGACATCCTGATTTATTGAAACCACAATTGGCATTGAGATTTAGAAGTTAATGTCTTTATGTAGTAAATCTTAATGTGTATACAATATTGTCTGGCCTTAGAGAAGAAAGGGAAGCAAACAAAGACACAGAAATTAACACCTGTTAAAGGTCGTTTCTATATCATCAACCATCCATACTGTGGGTTTGCTAGTTTTTTTGAAGTGTTACTTTCTGTTTTTAGCATCTAATATATTTTTGGTTTTATATTTATAAGACTTTATGTTAAAAACAATCATCAAAGTAAATTAGTATTAACCAAACCAAAAGCACGACTACTAATATAATATGTGTTGTCAGAGTGCGAGGGTCGCTTTTAATTTTTTCTGTTTACATTGCCTTATGTATTGGCTATGGCTTCAAGAATATATTTATTAAAATACAGAAGTGTTTTATTTTATTGATGGAGAGAGAAAGAGGAAAGGATTTATTTAGCTTACCCTTTCACATCACCAAAGGGAGTCAGGACAGGACTCAAGCAGGGCAGGATCCTGGAGGCAAGAGCTGATACAGAATCTATGGAGGCTTGCTCTCTCCTACCAGCACTACCTAAGACTAGCTGGGCCCTCACACATTAGCCATGAATTAAAAAAAAAAGTCTTACAGTGGGATCTGATCTATTTCCTAAGTTGACATTCCTTTCAGATATCTCTAGCTTGCGTCAAGCTGACATAAAGCTATCCAGCACACATACAGAAAGGTAGGGTTTTTATTGTTATTTAAAACAATTTTTAAATTTAAATATACCCTAACCATATTCTTTCTCTCAATTGAAAGTTCTTCTCCTTCCATTTCCTTCCATCTCTAATCCCTACCCCCATAACTTAATTTTTTCTCCAAACCAAAAAACCCAATTCAATAACAAATCTCCCAACACCAAGACACACAACAACAACAAAACACACGGCAAAGAAAAAAACACTAACATGCCCCCACCAAAGTGTAGCCAAATAAACATACACAAAAATCTGAGGAATACAATCATATGCTGGACAACTATTCCTGAGCATAAGACCCATTCTGGAATGGTGGATATACCCAGTGTCACTCAATTGAAGAAAACAGATTTTTTCCTCTTCTGCCAGTTATAAATGACAGTTCAGTCATTAACCTCGAACATAGTATTTAGGTATACATCCATTCATTCATTCATTTTAAAAATATAATAAAATAAATATAATAAGATAAAACAAAAACTATCACATTGAATTTAGACAAGACAAACCATAGGAGGAAAGGAGTCCAAGGAAAGGCACAAGAATAAGAGACCCTCTCATGCACACACTCAGGAATCCCATAAAGTTACTAAACTTGAAGCCATTAGACCTGGTGCAGACTAGTACAGACCCTGTGTATACTGCCTCAGTCTCTGTAAGTTTATATGAGCTTTGTTCAAGTTGATGGACAGGACCTGATTTTCTCGGTGTCCTCCATTCCCTCTGGCTCTTACAGCCTTTCCCTTTCCTCTTCAACAGTGTTCCCTGAGGTCTGAGTGGAGGGACTTGATGGGGTCCTCCCACTTTGGACTGAGTGGGGAAATTGTGGCACGTTGTCATAATGGACTCTTACTCAGCTTTTCAAACGATGATGGTATAGGACTGGAGAGATGGCTCAGTGGTTAAGAGTCTTCCACAGGTCCTGAGTTCAATTCTTGGCAACCATATGGTGATTTACAACCATCTCTAATGCGCTCAGATTCCCTCTGCTGGTGTGTCTGAAGACAGCGACAGTGTACTCACATATATAATATAAATACACCTTTTAAAATGATATTATGAAAATTTCAGGCAAATGGGTGGACCTAGAAATTATCATCCAGATTTAAATAACCTAGATTTAGAGAAACAAATATAGTATGCATTAACTTATATGTGCATATTAGCTGCAAAGTCAACAATAACAAAGCTCCAATCCACAGAGCCACAGAGGGTAGCTATAGAGTAATGGACTATAGGGAACATATAGATGGGAAAGGGAAATACAATAGATAGTCATGGATAACTGGGCGGTCTGGAATGGGAGGATCAAGTTGCAATGGGTTGGGGAAAAGGGTTTGTGGGAGGGAATACAGAGAGAGAGACAGCTAAAATTAAAAGACATTTGTGGTGTAGTATGGACAGTTCCTAAAATGGAATTGGCAAATAACAAGAGAGAAAATGTCCCAAGAGGCTGTATCTGTTACCCACTAAAGCTTCCAGCAGTGGGACTGGGTTACATCTAATTGAGTTGTTGGCCAAAGGAGTCTGGCAGGAACTGTATTTTGTTTTGATTCATTTTCTTGTGTGAGCCAGGTAGTATAGATTTGGGGTTTTTAGGTTGTATGGTCTTTGTTATACTTACTTAATCCCTATATTGTTGCCCAAAGTCATCACAGCACAAACAGATATATGGATATTGATATAATAGAACACATATTAATGTTCAAAACAAGCACAGGTTTTAGCAATGTGACATCCTGTACAGGAGTTATCTCTGTTCCATCGTGTATATAGGTAAGAGTTTTATGTGCAGTGAAATTTTTGAGACAAATTGAAGTAATGTCTTATGAATGCAGTAAGGAAAGATGAAGGAAAGATATACAAATATAATTATTTTCAGAACAAAAGTTTCTGAAACCTTTCTTGAAAATCAAAGTGTTGCTTTGAATTATTTCTCTGTGTAGGCAACATTTTAACATATGTTAATTTATTGTCAGGGCTGTAAAGTAAATTTGTTAACCAGAGATTAAAAAAAAACAGTTCCTTGCCAAGACTTATCCATGTCCTCCATGAGATAATTTAGACATGAGCGAACCTGATTTTTGATAAACATTATTTGCTCATCCAATGTTATTCAATGTGCTATTAGCAAGGGATGACACTTGTGCATTAACTACTGACCTGAGTGCTAGTCTTTCAAAGTACCTAAATTAATTAAAAACAAAGTCTTGTGACTCTCTAAATATTATATATTAAGTCAAACATTAGGGGGTCAAAGATGTTCACAATTAGGAAACTGATAGAGGAATAATGTATCTTCTTTTGCTTCAGCTTTTCAAGCTGTAACGTCCATTGAAAAACTCAGAGAATGGCGATTTTTTTTTTGCATCAAGATACAATGCACAAATCAACAGAGGCTTCAACGGGTCTGAATAATTATGGAGTCTTAAAAACTAGATAGTGAACCATCCCAGGATAAATGGTAAGAGTTGTGGCTTTGAATAAAACACATTATCCAATCATAATTTTCTATGGCCATGCGATGGCTTAAATTATAGATAATGACTTCTTTTATTCAGGAATCCACAATCTCTTTAAGTTGGACACCTCATAATCATTGCTCCAAGTAGAAATGTCACTGACGAGTGAAAAGCTCACCTTTCCCCCCGAGAGAAAACTTGGAAGTTCTACGGAGCTCACCCCTATGAAGTACACCCAGGTGATCTATTTTAAACATCATGCCGGAGAAGTCCACCACACAGATTTGTGCTTTGTCTCCCTTGGGAAGCCGATGTGTATGCCTGCAGCTTTTCTCTTGCTGAGTCTGTTTCTGTTTTGCTTTGGGAACATTACTGAGTAGTTACATGATTTATATCCGCTTTCAAACCAGGCTGGAGGCCAAATGGTTTCTCTGTACAAATCACAAACGCTGAGGCTTTGGAATCTGCTCTGTTTAGTATTGTTTATCTGGAATGTTGAAGACAATATTGATGCTACCAGATAAGACTGGTCAGAAAACTAGTTGGCAGAAAGCTAGCATGGTATCAGCACAGTGGGAAAGTGAATCTGCCAGCGTGGAACTCTGATGTGTGAGGAACCTCGTTTATCTGCAATTCTCAAATTATTTTCTCCTTGTCTGTTTGGGTAGTGGTGTCATTACTTTTTTATTTGACTGTATAGATTTCCTCTATATATTGTATGTTGGTATTTTTAAAATCTAGACTAGATCTACAGATGTAAAAAGAACATTTCTCCATGTGTTTCTCCTGACCAGCCCTTCTTACTTAAAATGGAAGGCTAACTGACCATGCATACAGCTCTGTCTTAAAATACAGCTTTTTACTGCTCCAAAATTCCCTTTTGGGTTGTTTTGAGACTGTGATTTGTGCCCATTATGGAAATGTCACTCAAAGCATCAAAGTAGAGAAAAGGAAATACAGGCAGAGGTGGGGTATGGGCCCAGGTTAATTGACACTTTAGGTCTTCATGTGGTGTCCTTGACCCCTCAGGTTTGCTTAGACTTCCCAAGCTCCACCTGAGTTTTAGCAGTAGTTTTCTGCATCTGTTTCCATTCCCATTGGCTGCTGGATGAGCCTCTCAGAAGGCTGTTATTCTAGGCCCCTGACTGCAAGCACCACAGAGGATCATTAGTAGTGTCAGGGGTTAGCTCTCTCCCATGGGATGGGTCTCAAGTCAGGCCAGTCATTGGTTACCATTTCCTCAATCTCTGCTTCCTCTTTGTGCCTCTACATCTTGTAGGCAGGACACATTATGGATTGAAAGTTTCATTGGAGGGTTGTGGTCTCTTTCCTCCCACTGGAAGTCTGCCACTTCTGTTTACAAACCCCCTGTTTGTAAGAATCTCAGCTAGGATCACCCCAATAGACACCCAGAAGCCTTTCCCATCTCAAGTCTTAAGCTAGTCTCAGAAATCCCCCCCTGACCCTGCACACTGGTATCTGTCCTCACTCCTTGCCCTCTCCCACAACTCCATGTCTGATACCCTTCCTATTCATCTATTGAAAACAAAGACATCCTGAAAATTGTAGGCAGATGGACGGAACTGGAGAGTATCATCCTGAGTGAGGTTAACACATATCCAGAAAGACATGTATGGAAAGTACTTAATGATAAGTGGACATAAAGCTCAGGCTAACCATGCTACAATCTACTAAACAACAGAAACTGGGTAATAAGGAGAGCTTAGTGGAGAATGCATGAATCTCACATAGAAGTGGAAACAAATTAGAGGTGGATGGAGTGAGGGAACTGAGTGGGAGTGAGGGAGAAGAGGGGAATCGGCCTGAGTATCAGGGTGTGTCAGTTTTAATTGCTCTGTTTTAGATTGTTGGGGAAAAGGAATCTAAACTAATGTGACGGTTTGTATATGCTCGACCCAGGGAGTAGCACTTTTCAGAGTTGTGGTCTTGTTGGAGTAGGTGTGTCACTATGAGTGTGGGCTTAAGACCCTCATCCTAGCTTCCTGGAAGTGAGTCTTCTACTAGCAGCCTTCAGATGAAGATGTAGAACTCTCAGCTCCTTCTGTATCATACCTGCCTGGATGCTGCCATGTTCCCGCCTTGATGAATGGACTGACCCTCTGAACCTGTAAGCCAGCCCTAATTAAAGACTATATAAGACTTGCCTTGGTCATGGTGTCTGTTCACAGCAGTAAAACCCAAAGACAACTAAATATACAAATCACATATTAAGACATGAAGGACATTTCTCCCAAGAAAATAACACTACACAGAAGACCATTTAAGGAAAAAGAAGAAATCCAGGCATTTCCTTCCACTCTGACTTTTCCTCACTGTCCTGGGATTTGTTGAATTTCACTTTATTGGAAGTAAACTCCTTTGTGATTAAATAGATTTTCCTTCTGACTGTAATGGAAAATTAAAATTTACATTATAAAATCTGAGAGCTTTGATCCTTATTGGTTGAATAAAGACACATTCACATCGATTGAACCTAGAATAAGAATTCCATAATTATTAGAGAGGAAAACATTAATATCATAATCTAGACGTGAAAGCCCTGTGATAAAGAGGTTTTGTCAGAAACTTTCCACCCATTCTGTGACAGTCATATATTGATCACAGTCCTGGATAAGAATGAAATTCCTGAGAAAGAGTATTAGACTGGAAATAATTATCAAAGGATAGTACTAATGTTTTCCCTGGGGTAGTTTTATATGCAGAAAGCAAGCTAAAAATTTGTTCTAAATGTTTCTACTCCAGAGGACTTCATAGACAAAGCTATGTTAATAATAATATGGTACAGATATGGCAGGGTAACTTTTGAAGTACTAGACGATTTTTTTTTTTCTCATTGGAATCCCAATAGTTTGGACCTCTTAAATTCGTTATTTAATTTTTTTGTTTTCCCTTGCTGCAGTAAAATACTCTGACCAAAGCAACTTAAGAAAAAAAGAATTCATTTTGACTCCTAGTTTCAGGTGTCATTGTCATAAATAAGAGCCAGAGCAGAAGGAGCACGAGGAAGCTGGTCACATGGTACCCACAATCGAGAAGTAGGGATTGAAAACTGCTTACTTTGAGCTAGAATTTTCTTTCTTCTATCATCCAAGCCAAAAAAAAAAAAAAAAAAAAAAAAAGAAAGAAAGAAAGAAAGAAAGAAAGAAAGAAAGAAAGAAACCAGGGGATGTTGTTGTCCATTTTTACTGTGGGTCTTCCTGCCTCAAACTGAATCTAAACAATTCCTCTCAGGGAATTCCAGAGCCTTAATCATCCCTCACAGGGTATAATGAGTAAGCTTGTCTCCAAGGTGCTTCCAGATACTATCAAGTTGATAAATAACACTAACAATTGTACTTTATAATATATTTTTACTGAAGAATAGTAAAAGAAGTTTTATAAAAATCTTTTTAGTTAAGAGGATACAAACATTCGGATTTAGTAATGTGTTCTGAATCTGCTGTATTTTGGAACACAAACTAAATTAGAACACCATATAGAATCACTTTATCCTCTGATCTACCTGGGGGGGGGGGTGCCAGACATTTAACATCTTAATTTAAGTCATTACAAATACCAACAATTGTGCTTCTCTGCCTAGTTTTCTCTTGCCACATGACATATTTTCACAACCATGTAGCAGGTTGGAAAGATTATGAAGCTGTGTATGGGAACTGTCCTCAACCAATTCCTGATGGGGAATTATAAAGTAATCCTGCTCCTTTGAGCCTTGAATATTGTGACACCATGGCTCACACTTATCATTCACTCCCTCTCAGACATCAGAATTAAGCTCCAGTAACCCACGCTGATATCGGGCCTGTCAATGCAAAGTTTATTAATGATTTCTCCTTTCTTCTATGCATTATGCTCCATTTCTCTCTATCTCGATCACTTCCCAAATAATCTAGGGCACCTATGTACGCTAGAACTAAGCCATCCTATAACCAGTACACATCTTTCTGACAAGGATTTTGACAACAATTCCTTTAATCATTAATTGTGTAACTGAGATACCAAGCCAAAATATACTTTTCAAAATATTATTTGAATTAACAGTGTTGGGTTATTTCAAATTGACCTATAAAGAAACTTTGAGCATTTAGGGAATTTTAAAGTCACTCGCAAATTACACAGAGAGAAAACTAAACCACTTAATTACTGAATGAACAATTGCTTACTTTCTCTTGTCTGTATGGAAATAAGAGATCATAAGCAAGAGGTAAGTTCAATACCATATGAAATTCTTATGATTATAACTATATATTTCCTTATGTATTTTAGGACATTGAAAGTATATATGTGTCTATCATTACTCATCAATGCAAATTTATAAATATTTAAGAGATGAACATTAGAGAAGGTAGCTACCGGAAACAGGTATGTGTCAGTGTGCTCTTCCTTGAAAAAAAAATTCTGCATCTTATTAGTGTACTCTCACTTCCTGAGAACCCTTTACTTATGATGTTTTAATATGAACTTTGTCATTATTAAATCGTTTTAATAAAATTTTCTCTTTTGTGTAAAAGATGATCACATTTGTTCAAAATTATTGGCTTTCTTCATCTGAAAAACATTATTTGACAAAAAAAAAATCTGTGAAGAAGTCGACACTCGGTTCTTGTTCTTCATGTCTACATGATACACTATTCATTGATATAGCAATGTTTCCTGTAAAACCTTTGATATTTACTTTCAACAAATAGGCCTTGAACTTAATGTTTCTCAGCAACACAGGAAGCTCACTTGGCTCTCAGAAACAAAAGGATTGGTGTGTTTAAAAAATATTAGCCTTCTGGTGAAGAATAAAATTTCATCTAGCCTCTATTCATGTTTGGAGTCCTGACTTTTCAAACTGCATTGTTATGAGCTGTTAAGTTTGTGCTGGTTAGATGAAGTTACAATGGCCCCAAACTTTTGAGCAGGTTGTTATCCAGAGAGTGTTTCCCACTTAGAAAGGTTCTGTCTGGGAATCAAATAGGCAAACCCTGATTTTAGCCTTGTCATACCATAAAGCAGTAGACAGTCAAGATGTGTTGTTCCAACCACTGTCAATTAAGTATCGGAGCCTTTGGCAGACCTCTGGGTTTACCCTGAGCAGTGGAATGCCTGTGTAGCTAAGACCTACTCATGTTGACGTGCTTGGAGGCTGGGTGAGTCCTAGGGTGTGAGAGATTCAGCAGAATCCAGAAGAAACAAATGTGAAGAGTTATTGTCACTAAGTTTAAGAAGGAAAACTGGAGAAGAGTCAATGTTTATGAAGTGGCAAAAAATGGTGGCAGTATTTTCTGTGGGTTTTGTAGGCAGTAGAACTTATTTGTGGTACTTAGATATGTAGTTGATTATAGAGCAATTTTTTTATTGGCTATTTTCTTTATTTACATTTCAAATGTTATTTTCTTTCCAAGTTTTCAATCCAGAAACTCCCTATCACATTCCCTCTCCCCCTGCTACGAGAGTGCTCCCCCCACCATACCCACCCACTCCCACCTCCCTGCCTTGGCATTCCCCTACATTGGGGCATCAAACCTTCACAGGACCAAGGGCCTCTCCTTCCATTGATGCCAGACAAGGCTGGCCTCTGCTACACATGTGGATGTAGCCATGGGTCACTCCATGTGTACTCTTTGTTTGGTGGTTTAGTCCCTGGGAGCTCTGGGGAGTCTAGTTGGTTGATTCTTGACTGAGCTCTCTGCGTCTTCTGACTGCTCATGGTAAGTGGCAAAAGGAGATAAAGAACTGGAAGGTGAAGTGTTAAATGGAGAGAAACACAAACATAGAGTTCAAAAAAAAAACCCTTAGAATATCCTCCAGCTGTGCTGCTTGGTTTTGTCAACTTGACACAAACCCAGACAAATCAGGAAACAGGAAGTCTTAACTAAGAGACTGTCTCTAGAAGACTGGCCTGCAGGCAAGTCTGTGACTATTGTGATTAAGAATTGCTCTTGGAAAGTCCAGTTCCCTATGGATGGTAACATCCCTGGGCAGGTGGTCCTGAGTTGTATTACACAGAAGGATGAGCAAGCAGTGAAGGGTAAGCCAGTAATCAGCACTCTTCTATATGCTCTGCTTCAGTTCCTGCCTTCAGGTTCCTGTCTCAACTTCCTGGCCTGACTTCCTTTGATCATGGACTGTGATAAGCCAAGCAAACTCTTCTATAAAATATATTTTATTAGATATTTTTTTAATTTACATTTCAAATGCTATCCCTTTCCTAGTTTCCTCTCCGAAAGTCCTCTATACCTTCCCGGCCCTGCTCCCCAACCCACCCACTCCCACTTCTTACCCCTGGCATTACCCTGTACTGGGGCATATAATCTTTGCAAGACCAAGGGCCTCTCCTCCCATTGATGGCTGACTAGGCCATCCTCTGCTACATATGCAACTAGAGACACAAGATATGGGGGATGTGTGTGTACTGGTTAGTTCATATTGTTGCTCCTCTTATAGGGTTGCAGACCCCTTTAGCTCCTTGGGAACTTTCTCTAGCTCCTTCATTGGGGGCCCTGTGTTCCTTCCAGTTTCTTATTGTTATAATGTTTTGTCACAGCAATAGGAGACCTGAGGTATCTTGCAACAAAAGAGAAAAATGTTTTCTGAAGAAATTGTAAGGCTGCTTCTTAGTACTCATGTGATGCTTACTTCAGTGAAAGACATGGATGGAGAGAGGATTATGCTCACAGATACTGCCAGTTTAACTTAAGGGGATCTGAACATAGATACACTTGCTAGGTGTTCATTCTACACCCTCAGGCTGATTGGAAGGAAATGTAGACTGCCTTCAAGAAAAAGAGAACATATCTTTACGGCAATTCATGACATATTAGCATAAATGACTCATTTTCAATAAGCCAGAGGACTTCTGATCCAAGCTTTGGAATGGGACCACCCAGAGCACTCTAAGAAAAAGTGCTCAGCCAACAGAGATTGGGACCTAGGATTCTATCCCATTATGTCAGAAAGCAGAGTATCAGGCTAGAGAGTGTTATTAATGAAACGTAAGAGATACTTGTGTCTACCTTGCTAGTTTGAGAGTTCTTAGAAACAGTTTTCATTTCCTCTTTCTTTTCTTGTCCCTTTAGAAGGAGAACGGGTATCCATTCTTGCCTGATTACTCTATTTAAAATTTTTCATTTATTTTTGAGATTAATATTTATTTTTATAATTAATGACATTACTTCATTTCCCTCTTTCTTTTCTTCCCTTTAAACCTTTGCACATACCCCTCCTTTCATTTTTTTAGATTCATTGCTTCTTTACTTTCATTTATCAAAAACCATTTTTATCTAAACCATAAATGTAATTCAAGTACAGGTTCATAACTTGGGTGTAATTTTGCCTCAGAATGAATAACTCCTAAAGTCTCACTATGTAAAAGTTCTTTGGAAATTTTTCATTTTAGAAATAATGTTTATCTGAGTGAAGATTTGGTGGGATTGAGGATGAGGCAAGAACAACATGAATTTTGAGTGCCTGGGACATAATAGCTTAGATTGAGTTTCACCCTCTTAAAATTACTATGCTGACTCAGTAACACAGGATACAAGCCTCTTTGGATGTGCATATTTTGTAAGGTAGTTGTAGTTAGATATGGTGGTGAGCATAAGGCTCTCCTGATTTAAATAGTAACATTGGTAAGAAGAGGAATAGACACAGCATATGAAGAGAGAGAGAGAGAGAGAGAGAGAGAGAGAGAGAGAGAGAGAGAGGAAGAAGGAAGCCATCCGAGAATCAGAAAGCAGGAACACATCTTTAATGGTAGATTTTGATTTCATCCTTCCTATTACTAAGTAATGTGAAAAATAAATGTCCATCTTTAATCCAACTCATCTTTAGTATTCGTTTACAGCAGCCTGATCAAAGTCATGTAAGTGTATATTTTTAATGAGCTCAACCAGGCATTGAAAAGCATTTTTATCCCTACCATGAATGTAATTCAAATGCAGTTCAGTTATATTTTATAATTAATAGAAATATACTTTATTCATCATAATTAACCTCTTAACAACACTTCTCAGTAGATTAAGTTTTTAAAAAAAAAAAAAAAACGATGCCTATAGGGATAAAATGCATTTGCCAATATTCAAAAGCTAACACATTCTTCATAAAAATAGATTAAGAAGGTGTAGGAAATTGAAAAACACCCTCAATGGTCACCCTGTCTTTTATCCTCAGACTTCATGTGAAGTACTATTTTATACCATGATTAAAGGTGCTATTTTTCTCTCTGACCCAAAATAGGTAGTCAACATTGTTTTCTTAGAGGCCCCAAACTGCTGTTACATGTTATAAACCAAAGGTTGGATCTCCAGGGAGCCACAGCAAACAGCAGGTTTTCAGAGTTCTTGTTGAAAATATTGTACCAGGTTTTCTTTGTGACTGACAAAGACAAAGAATCAAAGGTCCCGACTCCCAGGTGACATGGCTACTTGAACAAATAGCAGTAGCTATGGAAGACTTCGGGAAGTGAACAGTCAACTCCTAGTCAAAACAAGAATCAGTTATCTCAATGTCAACGGACAGACAAGGAGCCTTAACTGGTTTACTGGACTCTAAACATTGTTGACAGTGTTTAAATGGTTCATGTTCTGGTAGACCAACGAGGAAACCTCTGTTAATTACCTGACTCATTGCCCTGGCAAGAAGCATCCTTGAAGGTTGATTTTGGTTCACAGTTTTAGAGGATAGAAGTCATTGTGGTAGGATCCTGCAGTGACTTCCCAGACTGTATCCATAGTCAGAAAGTGGAGAGTGGTGTTCATATGTCTTTCTTCTTTTAATCCAGTCAAGAGCCTCAGTCCTTGCAATGATGATCTTTTTTCTTCAATTCATCAATTCAATTTAGGTAATCCCTTACAGTTGTGTTCAAAATCCTGTTTGCTTGGTAGTTTTAGATTTTATCAAACTGATAGTATTAAACATCTCAAAGACCTTTGTTTGCTATATGTTAATTATTTTTTAAAAAAATCAACTACTAGGGAAATTAGAATTGATAACCTTTGACTTGTGTTTTATTTGGAGGAATTTTAATCCAGTAACGTGGCTGTTCTGGTAAGGGATCACATCCAAAGACACTTTATGTCTATGTGATCTGGCAGGAATACAGACACGCCCTGAGTGCATACCTTCAATTCCTCTGGCTGGATACAAATGCAGATGTTGGTGTGTGTGTGTGTGCGTGTGCATGTGTGTCGTGTGCGTGTGCATGTGTGTCAGTTTTATCAGGGCAGTTTTACAGAGACAGGTTGCAGAAAGAACAAACTAGAAACAGGTAAAAACAGAACAAGCCAAAGAATAAGGAGGAGACAGATTACCAGAGTAAGTTTGAGACCAAGCAGAGAATTTCAGTGAGAAGCTTAGAGAAGCCAGTTTAAATCAGCCAGCTTGGAGAGGAGTTTTGAGCCAGAACAGCTGAGTTAAACCAGCCAGCCAGAGTTCAGAAAGAGCTAGAAAGGGTGAGCTTATTCATCAGTAATCCTCTGAGATAACAATCATATCTACTGAGTAAAGGTTACATTAAGTCTTATGCCAATGATTTATCGGAATTCAGGAAAATACTTTTTGAGCAATCTTAAAATACAATTTGAGTAATTCCATATGTATAAGTGATAATAATTAACGAAACAGTTGGTAAGAAATGAAACTAAAAATTATTCTTTTAAATTGTGACACAAGTTTACAAATATTGTCAAAATGGTCAAATATTTATTCAAATGATGTTTTATATCTTTTAATTGTGATCCAAAATCAGGTATGTGGATGGGAAAAGAAATAAAACTCTTAAGGACAAATGGAAGAATTAAAAAAAAGAGATCTTTGCTCCAGTGCACTGC
>NC_034600.1:74267804-74279405 GCF_900095145.1 Mus pahari | reverse complement strand
AATAATAATAAAAAAAAAAGAGGGGGGGACTGTAAATGAGGAAAAGTGATGTGTTTTCCAATTTTATATGCATGTTAAATCCAGATTTGTATTTGTGAAAGAGCAGTGTGTATTTGTGTGTGTGTGTGTGTGTGTGTGTGTGTGTGTGTGTGTGTGTGTGTGTGTGAATGTTCCTGAATTGAAAGAAAAAAGGGGAGTACTTGGAAGAAAGAGGAACTGGACCATTGTAATAGTAGAGTTCTCTCAAAGAATAGAAATAATGGAAGAGTTAGGGGAAAGACTGAAGGAAATGAAGGGGTTTGCAACCCCATAGGAAGAACAACAATATCAAATAACCAGAACCCCAAATGCTCCCAGGGACTAAACCACCAATCAAGGAATATACATTGAGGTACCCATGGCTCCAGCTGCATATGTATCAGGGGATTGCCTTATCTGGCATCAGTGAGAAGGGAGGCCCTCGGTTATGTTGAGACTCGATGATCCAATGTAGAGGAATTCTAGGGCGATATGGCAAAAGTGGGTGGGTAGATGGATGAGGGAGCACCCTCATAGAGGAAGTGGAGAAGGGGGATGGGATAGAGTGCTTGTGAAGGGAAAACAGAGAAGAATGATAACTTTTGAAATGTAAATAAATAAAATAACCAATAAAAAGTATTTTATTGAGAAAAAGAGACCTAGTTCAAAATCATTTAATAAAACAGAACATTCCAAAACCAAAAAGAATAAAATTGATATAGAATAGAATGTAATATAATATATACAATATTTTAATCTAAAATCCTTGAGCTGTATTCCACTTTGGGCCAGTCACTTTGGACCTTCTTTTCCATCCCTGCAGGAACAATTATAGGTCGGAGTTTTGAAGATGGCAAGCCCCGCCCTCATTTGATGCCCTGTCTTCCTCCTGGAGGTGGGCTCTATAAGTTCCCTCTCCCTACTGTTAGGCATTTCATCTAAGGTCCTTCCCTTTGATCCCGAGAGTCTCTTATCTCCCAGATCTTCAGTGAATTCTGGAGGGTCCCCCCAACTTCCTACCTCCTGAGGTGGCCTGTTTCCATTCTTTCTGCTTGCCCTCAGGGCTTCAGTCCTTTTCCCTCACCCAATACCAGATCAGGTTCCCCTCTTGCCCCACCCACTCCCTCATCCTATCCACGTTCTCTCCCAGATCCCTCTCTCCCTCCCCACTTGTGACTGCTTTCTTCTCCCTCCCAAGTGGAATGAGGCGTCCTCACTTAGGCTCTTCATCCTGTTGCCCTCTTTGAGTTCTCTGGGCTATATCTTGGGTATTCTGTACTTTTATCTTTCTTTCTTTCTTTCTTTCTTTCTTTCTTTCTTTCTTTCTTTCTTTCTTTCTTTCTTTCTTTCTTTCTTTCTTTCTTTCTTTCTTTTATTGGCTAATATCCATTTATTAGTGAATACATACCATGCATGTCCTTTTGGGTCTGAGTTACCTCAGTAGGGATGATATTTTCTAGTTCCACCATTTGTCTTGCAAAACTCAGGATGTCATCATTCTTAATAGCTGAGTAGTATTCCACTGTGTAAATGAACCACATTTTCTGTATCCATTCTTCTGTCTTGGGACATCTAGGTTATTTCCAGCTTCTGGCTATCACAAATAAGGGCACTCTGAACATAGTAGAACATGTGCCCCTGTGAACAATTTGTCCATCCTAATGTTAGGTGTTTAAAATATCACTATTTTTATATTGCAAAAGTGAGATTTAGGGACTGACTGGGGGGGGGATTCCCACAATAAATTACTTGATGATAATGTCTGTGGATGGCTTAGTATAAAAATTCTCAAGCACAAAGTAGTACATTAAGGAGCATAATTTATTTCATAGGCATAAATTAACTTGAATAAAAAATTTTGATATATTACCACCAGGACTACGTCTGAATCTGTGGTCCTGTTGTTTTGTCTTTGTCCTGTGGATGTCCAGTTTGTCTGTGGACTGTGCTCCCGTCAGGGGCCATGTTTGAGTCTATGGACCTGCTACAGCCAGGGGCTGTTTGATGTTTGTGGCAGTCTGTGTTGCCTCTGAAGGCTATGTCAAGGTATGCTCCTCCTGCAGCAAGGGGCTGTATTGATGTCTATTGACCATTAAAGGCCAGTCAAATGTCAATGGTCTCTGCTTTCACCTAAAGTCATGTTGATATCTGTCTGTAGACATAATGACCCCAGAGTAAAAGCAAATGTGAGTACCTTGTGTTGCCACCTGAGGCCATGTTGATGTCCATAGACCTGGCTGCCACTGCGGACCCAATTGTTGTCCATGGCTCATACTGCCACCAGAGACAATGCTGAGGTCCATGGTACATGATGACATCAGAGGCCAGAATGTAGGCTTCTCAGTTTTGAGTAGGCCTTTCCCAGCTTTGAACAGGCTGAACAGTTTCCCCAGCCTTGAGCACACTAAGCAGACCTTGAACATTCGCCATGACAGGTCTTACCAACCTAAGACAGACATGGTCACCTGGCTACTCTATACCCTAGACAGGATTATGGAAAACAAGTAAATCTTGTGCCCCCATCCAACAGCTGGTTCTGCTCATCTTTGAAAAACAAAAAAACAAAAAAGGGGGAATTGTAGCTTTGAATAGGCATTTCCAAGCCTTGAACAGGCTGAGTGGGTTTCCCAGCCTTGAGTAGGCTAAGCAGACCTTGAGCATTTCCCATGACAGGTCTTATCAACCTGGACAGAGACATCTGTCTTGACTGCAGTTGCAGGTTCCCCTGGGAACTTTCATGTTTTGGCTGCCTGTGCTGACTTTGCTGCTACAACATACTCCATATGAAGAAGGGGATGGGTTTTATGTTTTTTTCCCTTTATATACGCAAAGCTATTATTTGAGCCTTGACCAGAACTTTTTGTCTTGGCTTCATCCTTCTCTCACCATCTTACCCTATTTCAAGCCTCCCTTTCAGGTAAACCCAGTTTGCCCATGGCTGCTGGATGGCTACACCAAGAGGATGTCTATGGTCCACGTTGTCACCAGATATTGTGAGGAAGTCCATGATCTGTGTTGCTGCTTATTACAAAGAATGGGGAAGCTTCATCTGCAGTGGCATGGATGTTGCAGACTCAGACTCATGGATGAGAAAGCAAGACATTGAAGTCTTCCATGACAGTTTCTATCCCACTCCCAGAAAGAAACAACCTAGACAGGAAGCCATCAAAGATAACTCTTAAAAATTCTGATAAGGATGCTGAAGTGTAGCTCTACAGAATAGATGGGTACTGGTGTGGGGTAGGGAAGGACTAATTTTTCTTTAAGGTGCTGGCCATTGGGAGTTTGTTCCAGTGTCTGTATGGATAAGACAAATTTGAAATTTATTTTTATCTAGTTTTGTGGGGGAGGCCACAAGGATGTGTGTGTGTGTGTGTGTGTGTGTGTGTGTGCGCGCGTGTGTGTGTGTATTGGACCTGAGAGGAATGACAGTAAAGGTGATTGGTATGCATTATGTAAAATTCCCAAGTAATAAATAAAAATAATATTTTTAAAATTAAATAAATAAGTAAATAAAGAAGGAGAGAGAGAGAGAGAGAGAGAGAGAGAGAGAGAGAGAGAGAGAGAGAGAGAGAGAGAGAAAGCGACAGTAAGATATTTTAATTGGGATTTGCAACCATGCCTGATGACGATGTTCAATTTCTAGAGTCCACATGGTGGAAAGAATGAACTGACTCCAGAAAACTGTTCTTTGACCTCATGTGTACCATGGCATGTACACACAATAAATAAATGTAAAAGCAAAAAAAGAGTCATTGGTATTATTACTTAATTTATTAAAAATATTTATGATATTGCTATTTTGGGAAATATTAAAAAGAATTGCAAGTTCCTGAGCTATACCCAGCTACTCTGAGACCCGGGCATCTCACTGGCCAGTTCTGATCTCATGGAGAATCTCTGTTTCTGAGATGTTTCCACTCAACTTGATATGTTCCCACTGGCAGGTTGCTACCACCCCTAGCCCCATGCCTCAAACCCCCATGGCCTTTGTGGTGAACATCTGGCAAAACCATGATTTGCCCCCATACCTTCCTCTCATGAACCCAGTCGAGCTACCACGTGAAGAAAAATACCACAGGAACTCAGTTCAGAAATAGTGGCAAGTCAGTCTCTGGGTGCAACAATTGGAATGCTAATCTTGTGAGCCATATTAAATCTAAATCCTCCAGTGGCAAATCCTAGTGGATTAGCCATCTAATCCAGCAGATGCTAGTAGCTAACTCTTGTCCTGTGGCTATCCCTGTCCAAAAAGCGCCTAACTCTCTCCTGCTTCCTCTCATCCTCCATCCAACCTGGAAGTCCCACCCACTCACCCAGTGATTGATTCCTTTATTCATTAGGGGATGGTTCACAAGGAGTCACCAGAGTCTGTAACTCATCCCTCGTTCTAGACAATCCCTCCTGGGAAAGCAGAATGAACATCAAAATACAATAGCACCAAGGTCATCCACAACATATTGTACTAACTTGGAGTCAATATGTTGGCCCCAAGCTATTTCATAAACATGAATGATAAGCAAATATATATAAATGCCTAAAGAATTTATAACATGGTATGCCATTTCTGTGTTCCATTATCCATTAAAGAATTAAAAGATATAGTGTTAGATTATCCCTTTTTTGTATATTTAATAGTGTATAAACTCTATACTTTTTTTTTTTCAAGAACGTAGGTAAAATCTGTGAAGAAGTTCTTCAGTACCAGCAATCTCAGTGCACTTAGCTGTACTAAGAGCAAAGGCAGACCATGGACGCCAAGCTCCGAAGGGGCACAGAGCTGTACTAAGAGCAAAGGCAGACCATGGACGCCAAGCTCCGAAGGGGCACAGACTATGCAATGAGACTTTGCTGTCACTTAGGAGGTTAATTTCTGCTTCACACGATGATATGAAAGAAAACCGTCGCATAGGCAACTTCACTTATCTACAGGTTAAATTGTCTTCATAGACACTGGACTAAGTGTATGCTCTTCGTTTCTTTCATCTAGAAACAATGCAGGCTTTAACTTCTTTATTGTCTCTGCAGCATATACAATTATCATTAGTCTTTAAAGGGAACTGTTCGAGACAGGCACAAGAAAACATTCTGTAAACATTTAAATATTAAGCATGGTAGCATTTTAAGCAAAAACAATTAGATTCATGGTAGAGAAAAAGGGCTGTCATATTCTAAACAATGGTCACAATTTGCATACCCAGATATCAATTGAACTCCAAATTTTCAGTGCAAGTCTGGACTTAAGCATTCTAGTTAGAAGGAACATTCACTTCAAATTGAAATGCTTTGATCCTTCTGAATTATTTCCAGTATGGGTAGTGAGCATATTACAACCCATTTAATCCAAGATCCAATATAATTAGCTACCTATTTTATAGTAATTTATTTTAAATGCTTTGGAATGTTACTATTGAATTACTGCTTTATGGGTGAAGGTTCATCTTGTTATCACCACTGTTTCTCTTCTAACTAAAGAAATAACTTTAAAAAAAGTCTGCACACATTGAGGTTTTGCCTGGATAGAGCAGGACACTTAACTCGAAGTCTCTGTAGACTGATTCAGAGTGGAGAATAGACCCCCCCCCCAAAAAAAAAAAACAGGTGGGAGCTCTTGATTTCCACCAAGAGCCTACACATTTCTTTTTCAGTCATTGCTTCATTTGTTTACGCATGCATTATTTCTTCAAAGAGTTTAAATTTTGAATATGCCTATGAAAGTCATCTATCTGCAATAGTACAAAATATGAATTGCTTTTAATTTCTAGCTATGCAGTAGTGGAGGTTTATATTTGGTACTTGATTACCATTCAAATAGATACCATGAAACTCCCAACATTGTACTAAGTGTGGCATCATGGTTGGTATTGATTTAATGAAGATGTATTCTGGAATTGAAACATTTAAATATAAGCTGAAGTAGGGTTTTATTTTTGGACAATGTTAATATGAAATTATAGAGAAGTGATGATTTTTAAGGAGCTTGAAAATGTGCTGTCCTGCTGGCAGTGCCTTTCAGTAAATATTTAAAATACATTTTCAGCACACAGTCTTCCTGACCTTTGGAGTTTTCTTACAAAATAAGTATTATTAAGCTTCATTTAAAAGATAAAGCAATTGAGAACAGAGTAATTATGTAAAACAATAAAGATAATATGCTATAATCCTGGGAGATTGGCTCCTAAATCCAGGTTGTGGCTTTCAGTAAATATTGTCCTCATGAAGGTTTCTTCAAATCAATGAAAACTCAGTTGTGCAAACAAAGTTTTTCAAGTGGTAAATTATCAAATTTCCAAATGAAGAAATTAGGAGATATGATGCTCGTTTAGAGAACCAATGGGGTTACTGAGAGATGTTGATTGAGTTTGCATGCATGAATGTTGCTCACAGACCATATCAGTGAAGAAGATCCGCCCCCCCCCCCCACATACTTTTCAGTGAAAGTTTTCCTTTGGATTTAAGGATTGGTCGTCATGAAGCTCACCATCCTTTTACCAACAACAGAATTGGGACATTACTGACGTTACAGGAAACCTTATTATTTCTAATGTATTCTGGAAAATTAACAAACATGCTTAACTGATTTTAGATAGGATTTGAGAATTCTTTTAGATGCCCTCCATGAAACAGCTCCGTAATTCATTTAGAGGGAATATTGGCCCATGATAGATGCTGGAGGAAGAACGTCAGTTTGCTTCACGGTAGGCTACTCATGTTCAAATGAATGGCCCTGTAACAAATCACATTCTGGAATCATTAAACGGACTCAGTGGGATTTAAAAAAGAACACATAAGGACCAGATACAATGGTAAATCTCATTAATCTCAAGACTAGAGAAGCTGAAGCACATCCATTCCTGTGAGTTAAAGGTAAGCGTACCTGGTTTACACAGTCAGCTCCCAGACAGTTAAAAATATAGCGTGAGTCCCTGTTTCAAACCATCAAAGGTAAGGGGAGAGGGACACAATTACAATCTCAAAAAAAAAAAAAAAAAACCAGAAAGAAAGAAACAAAAAAGTTAAAAACAAGCTGGGCAGTGGTGGTATACACCTTTAATTCCAGCACTCAGGAGGAAGATGCAGGCAACTACGTGAGTTCAAAGCCAGTCTGGTCTACAGAATGAGTTTCAGGACATCCAAGGCTAGACAGAGAAACCCTATCTCTCTTCCAAACACCCCAAAACACAACCCCACAAGTTACCCCAATGACAACAACAACAAACAAAACAAAAACAAACAAAACTAAAAGTCAACAAACCCAAACAGTGCATTAAGTCAGGAGGGAAAATTAAGAAGCATAAAAAGAGTTGGAAGGGAGGAAATGGGGAGTAGACTTGATTAAATAAATGATTGATTAAAGGTATTTTGAAATTCATTGTGCCAATAGTTGATGGTCAAGTAAACTTTTAGAAGAAATACTTTACTGGGAGCTTATATTCTCAGAGAACAGTCTATGGCAATTGTGCTAGGAAGTCTAGCAGCAGTTGGGCGGCTAGAGTTACCACTGAGAAAGCAGCCTCTTTTGAGGAAATGCCTCCATGAGATCTAGCTGTAAGGCATTTTCTCAATTAGTGATCAAAGGTGGGAGGGCCCACTCTGGGTGGTGCTATCCCTGGGCTCATACTCCTGGGTTCTATAAGAAAGCAAACTGAGGGAAGCAATTGCCAGGGGAAGCAAGCCAGTAAGCAGCACCCCTCCATGACCTCTACATAAGCTCCAAGTTCCTGTCCTGTGTGAGTTCCTGTCCTGTCTTCCTTTGGTGATAAACAGCAATGTGGAAGTATAAGCTGAATAAACCCTTTTCTCCCAATTTGTTTCTTGGTCATGATGTTTCATGCAGGAATACAAACCTTGACTAAGACAGTCAGCTACCACTTTTTA
Source organism: Mus pahari (assembly GCF_900095145.1). Lineage (NCBI taxonomy): Eukaryota > Metazoa > Chordata > Mammalia > Rodentia > Muridae > Mus > Mus pahari. The sequence goes on along the minus strand of NC_034600.1, from coordinate 74,271,509 downwards.
CCTGTGATAAAAGTCAATATTATTTTTTATGAGAACTGTGTGCATATAGACAATTAAATATGACTGCATTTAAGTCATTTTCCATCAATAGGACCCCCTCCTAACTTCATGTCTTTGTAAACATTAATCTACTAAATCCAGTTAGTAATGCATATATATATATATATATATATATATATATATATATATATATCCACGGGAGCATGGAAAACCTAAGGATGACTTCATGCTCAAAGAAGAATGATCCTTTTTCCCCAGCATCTATCCTCTGCCAGGTGTGTATACCTTCTCAGTAAGAGATGTGGCCTGGAGATTATCAAACCCATCTAGGTTAGAATTTTGCCTGGCTTCATTTGGTGTGGTTCTTATGCAGGTAACCACAGCTCCCATGAGTTCATGAGTACACTAGCCAGGCAGTATCCAGGAGGTAACTTGTAACACAACCCTGCCTGTCTTCAAGCACTTCCATAAATATTTATATTTAAACATAGCAGTGAATTTTATCAAACACACATGAACTAATAAAGCATCATGGTTAGGGAATGTTTAATAAACAATAAAATATTTACACAGAATAAGTCATAAAATTTGTCAAGTAAACCTTTGAATATTCTATTAGCTTAAATTACCTTTACCTCACATCTAATTCCCTATACTGTCTATTTGAACTTCGACACTGTCCTCATAAGGATATGCCTTTTATCTTTGTCATAGATAATTTCTGATTCTCCAGGCTGAATTTTAAGAACCTAGAAGCCCTGAATATTATTTATCTCATCTTTGTTTCTCTCCCAATTCCTATTGGAGTGCTCCATAATAGATTCTCTTTGAATTACAAAAGTATTTAAGATTTGTTTTTATAGAAACTGCATGGATATCAATGAGAGTAAGTGATTAATGTGTTTCAGGTGCATTTGTGTATGGGATCCTAGGCAAAACCCCTTATCACTCTTCCTCAGTGAAAATAACACAAGATGACTACAATTATCTTCATACTTAAAAATAAGCAAACTGGAGATCTACAGTATGGAGATCTTCGAAATTTGTAAGTAGTTAATTCAGGGAACTGAAAAACAGCTGAGGTCCGTCAGGTTCTAGTGCGCCTGTGGGTTTTGGTTCCCTAGCAGAGCTTGTGTCCAAGACAGCGTTCAGCGATCACTGCTTTCACAGTTTGGGGATTGGTGGTATGATTTCAGACTTTTAGAACTGCTTCAGTTTCACAGGGACTTCAGCAGGAACCCATCATGCCTTTAAGAGTGGAGTATCCACAGCTATTGTGAAATCTGACAGAAAGCGCTAGAAGTTACGAAGCACGAGCACTTAAGTTTTCCAAACAGACTCCGTGACTGTCCCCACTTCATTACAGATAGTCATACAAAGATGATTATTTGAAAATTAAGTTTATTCTCATCAAATATGACCCAAGAATTCACATCTCAATTTATATAGAAAACTAATGTAGACAGTTCAATCTGCTTTGCCAGATTCTTCCAAATGAAACTTCATATTTGACATTCAAACATTTTAAAAAAGGAGAAAACTAAGCCAAAAAGTCTCAGCCACATTCAACATGAAATATCTGCTGAATTATTTTTTTCTTGACAACCTTAAGGTACGTTGAACCTCTTATGCTTGTCAGGAGGTGAATTTTTTTTAATCTGTCTATAAGGCAACCATGTGAACTATTTATATAAGGCTTAAAGGCAAATGCTTTCCAAAGAACTTTAGTTGACATTGTGAAGTTAAATTCAGTTCTTCAAAGTTTTGTAATCAAGTCTGAAACCATTGCTTCAAGTCAAGCTTTGATAATAGAGTCATAATTTCTAACTGTTTTTTAAAAAGAAAACAGGTGCTTATTTTATCCTAATTTCCAGATTTTTGAAGGGATCTGGTGAGGAAAGAGCAGAAGTCTGAATCCTCTAAAGAATTGTATACTTATAAATTCACTCTAACATTCAAATTTTTCAAACATGAAAGACAACACAAGCAAACTCAAATAACAGAGTGCCCATCCATCGACTCACAGTTGCCTAGATCAGACTCTATATTGCTCCTTGAAGGGATGTTCCTTTTGTGACTAAGACCTGCTGGAGTGAATTAGTGTTTACAGTAGCTGACTGACATTGTAGCAACAGTGAAATGGAAGGGTTGGAGTGCCACAGGTCCAGAGCATCAAGGAAAATTTTGTCAATTTTACACAAGCTAGCTCATGTGGGAAGACAAAATCTCAGTTGAGATTTGCATTAAGGCAAGACTTTGGGACATTTCTTGAATGTAAGCCATGGCCTCTGTATCAGTTTCTGTCTTGACTTCCTTCCATGATAGACTCTAATTTGTAACCTAAAGTAAACTGTTTCCTTCATAAGTTGCTTCTGGTCAGGGCGTCATTCACAGCAATGGAAAACAGACTAGTACAAAAACCTAGCTGCAATTGATCTTGAGCCATATTTAGTTCCCTAAGTAGCCTTGCTTACCTCTGTGATGAAGCCAATATCCTAAGACAAACCTTTGGGAATGTACTGAATTATCATATGACTACTGCCTAAAAGCTAAGAATGTCATTAGATAACATCCTCAGCTGTGTTATACTTGATAATTCTGATGTTCCCACAAATGTACTTTAAATGTTTCTTGATTTATGACTTTGATTGTTTTGTTACTGTAAAAACTCCATGAAACTGTTTCTACTTTGGACCGTGGACCTTGTGATATATTGAATCTGTGTTCTGGGGCCATGATCTTGTCTTAGAGGTGAGAGTTGTGATTTTGAGTGACAGTTGGGGACAATCTGAGGACATTATTCTTATCATTCAATCAAATAGCACACATTGGTAGGACAATTTGAATTTCGTTTATAGAGAAAGAGTTCCTACACAAATTCAGCATCCTCAGTGCTCCATGCTTAGTGGAAAATCTTGAAAAGGCAGCAAATCCAAAAGCAGCTTGACTAAGGCATTGATTCACAGTTGCACTTTTACATCCATTTGGGTGTGCTGATTAAGTACCTCCTAGAAGCCAAGCAAGCCACTTAGTTAGGAAGAGACAAAGCAGATACAAACTTACTGGTCTGGATACATCACAGCATAGTTAGAGGCCCAGGAAGGTAAAGGAGTATTTATCGTAAGAATGTAACAAGGGATACAGAAAGCAAAGAGAACAACAGAATATGTATCCCTGACATATCCATTGCCCCTTTCCTCAACAGACACACTCACTCATCAATGCTTTTGTAGCTAGCTTACTGTCATGCTTGCACTGATGATCGATTATTATTCCTTGTAATTTAGAAGTGGTTTGGCACATAACAGTGAACTTCAAATACATGTTCAAGAAACTTACTACAGATGACCAAGGGCCGTCTCAGAGGAGGCTGATGGATCTGAGGCTTGTTTTAATAATAGATGGTCAAAAGAGTCAAAACAGCAAAATACAAGCATTGCATGTCTCAGCATTACCAACAGGGTCATTTATATGATGCAAGCTATCAAAGACCTCAGGCTGACTTCTTAAAACCTGCAAATTCCTCAAGGTTTCTCAGGAGCTGTCATCCAAAACAATTCGAGGGTAAGTGTGTGTATGTGTGTGTGTGTGTGTGTGTGTAGTGCAGGAGTGCATGTGTGTACTTGTGTGACTGTATGAGTGTGTGTGTGTATGTGTGTGTATGAGAGAGAGAGAGAGAGAGAGAGAGAGAGAGAGAGAGAGAGA
>NC_034600.1:74264809-74267726 GCF_900095145.1 Mus pahari | reverse complement strand
GAGAGAGAGAGAGAGAGAGAGAGAGAGAGAGAGAGAGAGATTGTTATGTGTAGGCTATGATTAGCATAGATATGCTAAGCATTGTCCCTAATGAATTTGTGCTGGTGCTGTGGTAAAGAATACCTTTATGACAAGTAGAGATCTTTTAGAAAAGTTTCTTTTTAGGTAAAAATTAGAAGAATAAATAATAATAAGGGAATAAATCTCCAGATTTTCCTCAAGAGACAACTAAAGAATTGAAAGAAATACAAGCTTTGAGTCAATACGAGCTGGCAGAAAAACAGGTGAGAAACGAAGGGAAGTCTCTGTATTGAAGTGTCTCAAGAGTAGGCTGTACTTTCTTTCATTTCTTTCTTTTTTTTCATTTTATTGGATATTTTATGTATTTTCATTTCAAATGGTATTCCCTTTCCTGGTTTCCCCTCCGGAAATCCCCTATCCCATCCTCCCTCCCCCTGCTTCTATGAGGGTGCTCTCCCACCCACCCACCCACCCACCCATCCCAGCTTCTCTTCCCTGGCATCCCCTACACTGGGGCATCGAGCCTTCCCAGGACCAAGGGCCTCACCTCCCATTGATGTATGACAAGGCCATCCTTTGTTTCTTATGTAGCTGGAGCCATGGGTCCCTCCATGGATACTCTTTGGTTGGTAGTTTAGTCTCTGGGAGCTCGGTGGGGTCTGGTTGGTTAATATCATTGTTCCTCCTAAGGGGTGGCAAGCCCTATGAGCTCCTTCAGTCCTTTATCTAGCTCCTCCATTGAGGATCCCAGTCCAATGGGTGTCTGTGAGCATCCACCTCTGTATTTGTCAGGCTCTGGCAGAGCCTCTCAGGAGACAGCTATATCAGGCTCCTGTCAGCAAGCACTTCTTGGCATCTGCAATTGTGTCTGTATATGTAGCAGAGAATTGCCTTATCTGGCATCAAAGTGAGGGGAGGCCCTTGGTCCTGTGGAGGCTGATGCCCCAGTGTAGGGGAATGCTATGGTGTTGAGGCAGGCATGGGTGGGTGGATGGGAGGGGATAGGGAGTTTGTGGAGGGAGAACTGGGACAGAAGGTAACATTTGAAATGTAAATAAAAAAGAACAACAAAAATGTTGGTTCCTTTTCCACATGTCTGAATTTCTGTATATGTGAGAATCTCTTATAAGCCAAGTCACTCTCCATAGTTCTGTTATGCCTACTTGGCTCACAAGTCTCTAACTCAGGTAAGGGAAGGCAGGGATTGGTTCAGGACAGATCCCTGGGGAAGGAGCATATTCTCAGTGGCTTTACAATCAACTCACATGTCTATGTCTACAGATAGACATTGGTACCTACAATGGAATAGTTAAGTGTTTGACTTTAGCATGCCCATGTATAAATGCAGCTTCCATGTGAATAGTTGGATACCATTGCAACATTAGTTAAGCAATGTTGAGAGCTTTTGTCCCCACCTATCCACAAGTGATTGAGACAGGGCGACATCATTGACCTTTAGATGAAGAATTCATGCAGTTCCCCAGTTAATGAAGTATAGTTTATTACTTCTCCAGTCCATGTCAATGTTTGAAAGATAGACTTGTGTGTTAGTGCAATAGTGCTTAAGTGCACTCTGTGGAGACAGGGCAACGGTGGAGTTCCTTGGCAAGCCATCTGTGAGCTCCAGGTCCCAGCAAAAGGCCCTGTCTCCAAAACAAACAAATGAGCAAACAAACAACAAACAAAACAAGCCCACAAAGAACCACAGGGGACTAAGGAATGCTGAGTGCAACAGAAATATTCTTCGCCGGGGAAGAGCACATCAAATTAATTGCACAGTATCTAGTGGTCAACCCTGGAAGTATACACATATAAGTAACAGAATATAGACTGGGCAATTAATGATAAAAAGAGGCTATGGATTTGAAATAGAGCCAGGATGGGTATATGAGAGTGCTCGGAAGGGAAGGGAAGAGACAAGTGATGTAATTATAATCTCAAAAAATAATTAAAAAACAAAACAAAACAAAAACAAGTGGAGGGGCAGAAGAGATGACCAGCAGTTAAAAGCACTAGCTGAGGATCATTAGTAGTGCCAGGGGTTGGATGTCTCCCATGGGATGGGTCTCAAGTTGGACCAGTCAGTGGTTGGCCATTTCCTCAATCTCTGCTCCATCTCTATCTCTGTGCATCTTATAGGCAGGGCAAAACTAGGTGGAAGGTTTGGGGTTGGATTGATGTTCTCCCCCTCCATTGGAAGTCCTGTCTGGCTACAGGAGGTTGCCACTTCCGTCTCCATGTCCCTAGCTGCTAGGAGAATCATCTAGGGTCACCTCATAGACTCACAGGAGCCTTCAGCATCCATCCATCAGAGATTTTCCCCAATGATTTCCACTCTCACTCCCATCTCTCTCCCATGGCTCTTCTCATGCCTGATTATCATCCCCATTCCCATCTCACCTCCTCTCCCACTCAGTTCCTTCCCTTCATCCACTTCCAATGTGTATTTTATTTCCCCTTCTGAGGAAGAGGGGAGGAGGTTAGTGGGGGGATGGATTTGTGAAGGTGGGTCTGGGAAGGGGGAGCTGTGATAGGGATGTAAAGTGAATAAATAAACAAATTAATGAAAAAAAAAATAAAGCACTAGCTCCTTTCCAGATGGCAGAGCGTCAATTGTCATCACCCGCATGGCAGCTCACCACTGTTCTTAGTTCCAGTTCTGGGGGATTTAATGGCCCCTTTTGGCTTCCATAGGCACCAGGCTCTCAGGCTCTGCAGATATATACATGTAGGCAAAACATTAATTCTCATAAGATAAATGAATAAAACTTGAAAAGTGAAGAACTTTTGGAGAACAGTTTCTAAGGTAGGTCTCTGACATCTACATTGGCATGTACATGAGAGTCCCTGGACATGAACACACACACACACACACACACACACACACACACACACA
>NC_034600.1:74260198-74264574 GCF_900095145.1 Mus pahari | reverse complement strand
AGAGAGAGAGAGAGAGAGAGAGAGAGAGAGAGAGAGAGAGAGATTTTCTCGGAATCCTGGGATGGATTGAAAAGCTCACTAATAAAATTTACCTGTGAATATTGTATAGAGAATAATTTAAACAAATGAAAATAAAGTAATGTGTAAAAAAAAAAACAACTCATATACTTTTAATTTTTGCATGTTACTTTTGTTGCCCTGAGATGGAAAACCAGCTCACAATTTCTTCTAAGGTGTAGAAGAAGGAAGACATGTTTATTATGAATGAACAGCCATGTACTATTTATAACGCCTTTTACACAGGAAGTGAGTCTCTGGCATGTGCTGACTGCTCTGTTTTTAGGAACTTCTCTCCTGCTCATTAGTTGCTTTGGACAAAGGAACATAAAAGACCAATGGCACCTATGAATTCACCAGAGAATTGATTACCTTTTCATCTGCACTGCTCAGTGCCATTGGATGCATATTTATTCTTCGTAAAAACAACTTCACTCGTTTCCTGTGCTCTTGGCTTTTTTTTTTTTTTCCTAAGCACAAATATTGGTTTTTATCTTTAGGTTTGTTTTAACTTGGTGTTATTTGAATCAGCAAAGTAGGGTAACTTTTGTTATTTTATTTATTTATTTTTGTAGCAAGTGAAAACATAGTCACTAAAGGCATTTTTTTTTTTTTTAGGATGAAGCAATAAACTGTATATTTCTATTCCCAAGCAAAATGACAATTTGAAAATGAAAATAAAAATATTTGAAAATTTAATCTCTTGCTATTATTCTGCTAAGATCATAGGTCAAAGGTCAGCACAACTTTTAATCTCTAACCACTTTTTCTGTAGATGTGATTAACAGAGAGACCTGCAAGTGGTCACAGTATAGAAAATTATAGACTATGGGGCATTTATCACTAAGTGGGACATCGATAGCACACACTCCCTTCTAAAAGCTTACAGATTATTGCAGAAGAGTAGAGTGAGTGAGTGAGTGAGTGAGTGAGTGGGAGAGTCAGAGGTGGTGGGTAACTACAGGGAACAGTGTCTCCAGAGAACAACGGGGCAGTTGCAATAGGAATGCAGAACACTTGCAACAGGATATGCAAGAGTTGTGCAACCTCAAGCTAAACAAAATCCCAGCAGAGAGTGGGTAGGCACAGAGTCCTTACCTAGTTGATGAGCTCTTGGCTACTGATAGCTATTAGGAAAGGTAGACGCAGTTATCCTTAAGGGTTTGGTCCGTGGGATGTGGACCAAGCCCCAGTAGAAGGCTACACATCCAGGAAGAATATATTGGAGGCATGCATTATATTTTGGAGAATTAAAAAATATTTTTTTTTGTTTTTTTTTTTGTTTTTTTTTGTTTGTTTGTTTCTTTTTTTGAGACAGGGTTTCTCTGTGTAGCCCTAGCTGTCCTGGAACTCACTTTGTAGATCAGGCCGGTCTCGAACTCAGAAATCCACCTGCCTCTGCCTCCCAAGTGCTGGGATTAAAGGTGTGCGCCACCACGCCCGGCAAAAAATAATTTTGATGGGTGCAGAAAGAAGAGGTGGATCTGGGAGGAGTTAGGAGAGAGTGGCGAATAAAATCAGTGTACTTTGTGTGGAATCTTCGAGGAACTAATTAAAAACAAAGAAAAAGAGAATCGGTGTGATACTATTTTCTAGTGTATTTATCACGTTAGAGTTTAGAAATGATTATATTAAAAATAGGGTGAAAATGAGGAAGAAATATTATAACTTGGAATAGCATGGGAAAGAAACCTATTATTAAAATCATATCTTTCTCTAAAATAATGACTACAATCTCCATTTGACAGCATGACTGGCATGACTTTATCCTCAGATTAATCTCTTCCACATTGGAGCATAGATCTGGGATTGTAGCAATATGCGGAAGCCATGAAGTATTGTGATTTCTACAGAAACAACTAGAAATAAGGGGCGGGGGAGTCACACAGCCATATTCATATTGTTACATTTAGGAACAGGCAGGGTTATGGTTTGAATTTTGGCTCTGTCTCCTGCTCATCGCTCCTCTGTGAGGTAATGGGACCTTTAAGAGACTGGCAATTGTAGAAGATAGGCCACTGTGAATGTGACTTTGGATTGAATTAGGGACCTTGCTTTCATATTCTCCCTTCTCCCTTTATATCTGTCTGGAGGAAGCAGCAGCATGTTTGTATAAGCCACAGTGCTCTGCTTCCGTATAGGTGACAGGACAATGAATCCAAGGAATCAGGGAGAGAAATCTAAGCATGCAGAGGTCCCAGTAAATCGTTCCTACTTTAAGTAGGGGTAATAGTACTCAGATTAGCAACTAGTATAATGAGAATCTTTGTTATCCTCAATATTTGTTGATATAGGATTGGATGTGATCATAAATGTGACCTCCTCACAAATAAACAAAATTCAGGGTACACAAGACCTGCATGGGTGCAACACAGTCAAAAACAAAGTCCAAGAAGCAGAAATCCCACACCTAACCAAGAAGCTATTTGTAATGATTCCTAGTAGGAAAAGGAAAATCAGTTTTCTAAAATGGAGCATCAGTGGGTCTATCTTCCACACAAGAGCAGGTCCCATTCTCGGGAGAAGCTGGCCAATACAAAATGAAAATGGCCTTGGTTTTTGTTTTGCTTTTTTGTTTTTTGTTTTTGTTTTTTTGTTTTTATTGATACCTTAGTTTAATTTTTGAGAGAGAGAGAGAGAGAGAGGGAAACAACAATGGGTGAACAGGAAGGTGAGAGTTGCAGGAAGAGAGAAATATGATATATTTTATAAAAATATATTAAGAATTTAAACCAAAAAATCTTCCTCAGACCCACAGAAGCGTGTGGCTGTCATTACTCCTTCAAGATCAGAGAGAGGCTCATACAAGCTTTCCCTTCTAGAAGGAGCTACATGCAACTTATTATTGCTAGGGGAAGAGGAAGGCCCTGGTACACTGTTCTAATTCAAGTAAATAACACACAGGCATGCTCAGTCAGGCGACTCTGATTAACTACAGTGGTCTGCATACACACACCAATTGAGAGCAGAGTATGAGAGTGGAAGGAGACCTGGGAAGAATGAATCCTTAGATAGGAGGGTGATAAATAAGCTATGGTCATGGGAGGCAGGATTTTGATTAAAAACATACATATGCATGAAAACATAAAAGAACAAAACTAATTTAAAAAAACAAACAAACCTGGTATATAAAGATGCCTTCCACTATCCCTTCAGTGATAAGGTGGCAAACAGGAAATTTAAAATAGTATTTCTCAGCCAGTCATAGCAGCACACGACTTTGATGCCAGCATTTGAGGGCTGGGGCAGAGGCCGGCAGATTTTGAGTTCAAGGCCATCCTGACCTACATCATGAGCTCCAGGCCATCCAAAGCTACATAATGTGGGCTTAACTCAAAATATCAATCAATAAACAAATAAACATAGCATTTCTCCTCCCCACAGGGAAATGTTTTTCTATTGAAATCAAAATAATCGAAAACCAAATCGGTTATAGTGGAAGGATAAGGATTTAAATCTTTTTCTGTTTCCTGTGGTTGGCATGCTATATGGTATCAATACCATAGCTACAAGCTAAAATCAAAAGTAATCACAAATCCTAATGAAATAATCCCTTCTAAAAACAGGAGGCTGCTTTGTTTTTGATGTTATTAGATTAGGTTTGTATGAAAAACATTTTCATATTAATGAAAAATTCTTTTAAAATAATAATCTCTGCCAACCATCTGGAACTTGCTTTCAAAGGCCCCTCCAGCAGAAATACTATCTCATGGAACTGAATTTTCACACTATAATCTATGTACCTACTTAATTATTTTATTTGAAAGACCATCAATAGATATAATCACCTAGAGTCACATACGCTATGGATACTATCCTTTTAAAGTTTCCATGTGGGTTCCCCAACAACTGGAGCAGGAGTTCTCCCTAAAGATGTAGCCTGACTGTAGTATCTGTTCCCCAACAGGGCTGTATCATCTGGCCTCAGTGGGCAAGGATACTCCTAATCCTGCAGAAACTCCATGGGCCAGGGTGGGAGGGATACCCAGGGGAGGCCCACCCTCTCAGAGAAGAAGGGAAGGGGGAATGGGGGAGGGTAATCCATGAGGGGGTAATCAAGAGATGGACAGTATTTGGGATGTAAATGAATGAATCAGTCAATACCAATTAATCAATGAATAATAAGGGTAAGTGTCAGGGTTAAGGATTAAGAATCAGGGTTTCTATTCCTGCACAAACATCATGACCAAGAAGCAAGTTGGGGAGGAAAGGGTTTATTTGGTGTCTTAGTCAGGGTTTCTATTCCTGCCCAACATCATGACCAAAAAGCAAGTTGGAAAGGAAAGGGTTTATTCGGCTTACATTTCCATACTGCTGTT
>NC_034600.1:74255306-74258845 GCF_900095145.1 Mus pahari | reverse complement strand
ATGCAGAAGCCATTGGAGGGATGTTCTTTACTGGCTTGCTTCCCCTGGCTTGCTCACCCTGCTCTCTTATAAACCCAAGACTGCCAGCCCAGAGATGGCACCACCCACAAGGGGCCTTTCCCCATTGATCAGTAATTGAGAAAATGCCTTAAAGCTGGATCTCATGGAGGCATTTCCCCAAATGAAGCTCCTTTCTCTGTGATAACTCCAGCCTGTGTCAAGTTGACACAAAAACCAGAGAGTACAGTAAGTGAAGACTGAATTACAGGCACTTTCCTCCTAACATTCTATCTAGGACCATTGCCAGGTTTCTTATTGTGTTCAATGCCAATATAATGCCTCTGTGCAAAAGTTTAAACTAAATTTTTAAAGTTAATATATAATATTAGTATCAGTATATAGTATCAGTAATTTGTCACACATGTTACGATATTCTATTGCGTTCAATTACTATTTTTTTCCTCTTATGGAACATAAGTTTTTTCTCACTTACTATATTGTGATTATGATTTCCTGTTCTTCTAGTCTTCTCAGTGACTCACCACCTCACCTCCCACCCTGATTCTCTAACTTTTTGTTTCTGATTAGAAAACAAACACGCTCATAAGACATAATAATAAAATAAAAGTATGATACAAAACAAAACTAACACACTGGATTTACATAATTCCAACAAAAGGGGAAGAGTCCAAGGGAAGACAAGCAGAGACCCAATTCTTAACACACCCAGGAATCCTATATAAAGATTAAGCAGGAATCTATTATATACAGAGAACCTGGTACAGACCTGTTCGGACCCTGCATAAGATGCTCCAGCCTCTGTGAATTCATCTGCACTTTGCTCATGCGGATTCAGAAAGCCTTGTTCTCCTGGTGTCGGTCACTTCTGGCTCTTACACTCTCTCTGCTTCATCTTCCACATGGCTCCCTGAACTGTGAAAAGGGTTTGATGAAGGCATCACATTTAGAGCTATGTGTTCGGTCTGAGCGCCCCACCCTCTTCCCCTCTCTTCCTGTCTCCCCTTTCTCTCAGCATATTGTCTGGGTGTGTATTTCTGTATTTGTTCCCATCTGCTGCAAGAAGCATCTCTGATCAAGGCAGAACAAGGGTCTGATCTGTGAGGATAGCAGAATATCATTATGAGTCATTTTATTCCTATGTTTTGTTTGCTGTTTAGAACAGTAGTATTAGATGTTGCCTTAGATCTCTGGCTATCTAGTCTCTAGTTCTTGGCCACCAGAGCAACATCTAGTATGAGTTTTAGCTTGTGAAGTGAACCTTAAGTCAAAGCAGTTATTAGTTCATTACTCCACAAGCTTTGTGCCACCGTGTCCTGATCTTCAAGGCAAACAGGTGGCAGATCCACAGGTTTGTAGCTGGGTTGGTGTTTATGTTTGTCCTTTGGTAGTACTCAGAGTGCATCCCTGTACCAAAAATGTTAGAAAGTAATGGTGGAGGCTCTACATAGACACCATCTTCAGCAATGAGGTCTTGCCATACAATTGTGGAGAGCAGCCTATTTTTTGGCAACAGCATGGGTTGTTTGAGAATTCTCTTGGGAACCCTTTAGCTAATGAGTCAATTAGATATAATCCAATCCTGGTATTGGATAGGTCATTTGATGATCAGTTGGGACTTTGTGTCCCCCATTATTTGGTGATTTTATTTGGATCATTTTCATATATGTATACATTTTAGAAAGCTTCTCCTGTATTGTTTCCTGTATTGACTGCTCCTTAAATAGCCCTTGATTTAAGTTATCTCTCTGCATATTTCCTCCCTTGCACACCCCTTCTCTTCCCATTTGATTCTATATTTCAAATTCCCCTCTCATTCCATAACTATATATACTATTCCCCTTTCTTGATGAGATCTCTGTGTTCTGCATAGTCCATTATTCTATATCTAACCACGGTGGTTCTATAAATCATAGGATTGTTATCATTTACTTCACAGCTAATATCCATATATTAGTGAATGTACACTAAATTTCTCTTTCTGAGTCTCAGTTACCTCACTTAGAATGATATTTTTTCTAGTTTCATCCATTTACTAGAAAAATTCTATGATTTTATTTGTTTAATGGCTGATGGTGTAAGTTTACTATATTTCCTTTATCTATTCTTCTATTGAGGGATAGCTAGGTTGTTTCTAGGATATTGTGAATAGAGTAGCTACTAATGAACATGGTTTAGTCATAATAATTTTGGTATTTACAGATTTGTAATAGGCATTTGGCTTTTTAGGAGGTTTTTTTTTTTCCCCTCTTAGTCTTCAGTGTTTCCCATTACCATGCATGTCTCTTGTCTGCAAACTGTTCTTCCCATTCATCTCTTCTTTCCCTCCTTATCATTGCCCTCTCCTTTTTTCCTTGATAATACCCTGTGGTACTATTAGGAGGAGTGGCCTTGTTGGAGTAGGTGTGACTTTGTTGGAGGAAGTGTGGCACTGTGGCAATGAGACTTGATAACCTCCTCCTAGCTGCCTATAACAGTACGCTCTTGGCTGGATTCCTTTCGATGAAGACGGAGAACTCTCAGCTCCTCCTGCATCATGTTCCTGCCTTGATGATAACGGACTGAACCTCTGAACCTATAAGCCAGCCTCAGTGAAATATTGTCTGCCTTGGTCATGGTGTCTGTTCATAGCAATAAAACCCTAACTGAGACACACCCTCAGCCCTTACATACAATTAACTATTTTTTTCAGATTAGTGTCATCATGAGTCTCACTGAATCTCATCAGGGACACAAATGAGTAACAGGAGGGGCATCTGTGCTAATTACAGGACCTCTGATCGAACATGGAGTATTTTATTACAAGAAACTTTCTCCATGTACAGTCATGGGAAAAACTAAAACTTTCTAGAATCCCAGGTGTTTCAGAGACCAGACATTAGAACCTATGGGGTAAATATAACTAAACACAGGCACAATAACTCTACACAAATATACTTGCAAACAAAATTCAAGGACACATTAAGATTATGCATCGAAGCTAACTTGTTTATATCCCAGAGATGCAAGGCTGTTTCAATATATGAAAAGTCAATGAATTAAATATGTTGCATAAATAGACTGAAGAATTGAAATGACACAGTCACAACAGTGAATGCAGTAAAGGCTTGTGACTAAGTTTTCAGGTCTGTGATTGGCCCTGAGAAAACTAAGAAAGAAAGAAACATCTTATAATGAAGGCTGTATATGACAAATGTATGGGATGTATGACCAACCAACAATATATAAAATAGGGGAAAAACTGAAAATATTTCCACTAAAATGTGACTGAAGCAAATCTTCTATCTCTATATAATTTTAATCAACAGAGTGCTTGAAAAATTAGCTAAGGCACTAAAATAAGAGAAAGAGACAAAGGGGACACAGACGAGAACCTATGGAATCAAATTATTCCTATTTGTAGATAACGTGATCCTATATTCCTAATGTATTGACCAAGCAATTCCCAAATGTGTAAATATTTTTAGAAGAGCAGCAGAATACAACTCTACTCTTAAGAATAGATTTTTCTTTTTTTTTTT
>NC_034600.1:74233351-74254481 GCF_900095145.1 Mus pahari | reverse complement strand
CTGGGTATATGCCCAGAAGAGGTATAGCAGGATCCTCCGGTAGTACTATGTCTAATTTTCTGAGGAACCGCCAGACTGATTTCCAGAGTGGTTGAACAAATAAAATGATAATTCACAATGGGTCTACCTCTGCACCACTGATGGCACAGCCTCTTGGGGAGGCAGAACCCTCCAGGAGTTTGACTAAGCTTAGTCCATGCTGCTACTGGCCAGGTACAGGACTGACTGAGACAGCACTCCTGGAATGGGAAAGCACAATCCGAGATGTGGGAAGAGCCTGATGTAGTTGAGTGTCCCTGGGCCTTCGACAAGGCTGGGCCCTGTTGTCCTCTGACTCTTGGAATACCAGGCACTGCTGAGAGTTTCGAAAGAGCCAAGAAAGGAGTCAGGGGGCTGCTGGCTAGTGACAGGGTTTAGCCCGAAACTAGGGGGAAAGAGAAACTCTGGCTTGTCCCAGTAATGATTGTCCTTAGTTTGGTGGAGGCAGGCTGGGTGGCATTGTGGCTGGGAGTGTTGAGAGGCCTTCTAAGGGAGAATTAAGTTGTGGCTCTGTAGTCAAATGTCTTCTCCATGGCTCCCCACTAATGATCTTGATGAGACAGTCTATGGTTCTAAACAGTTATTGGTTGTTCATGGCAGAGAATGGATGCATAACTTCCCATACCCACTTCTCAGGGTAGACCTGCGATTAAATACCTTTGCAGGGAGGAATGTGTGGGAAGGGAAATTTATTGGCTAAGCCCTCTGGGCCTCTAGGTACCTCATTGGCATGGAGAAGTCTGTTTTGGGTCTATGTGAACATAGGACACATTTCTTTTACATGAGGAGCATGGCACTTGTCAGGAATCTGGCAGGGAGTTCGGAGAGTCCTCTAAGTCTTAGGTTTGTGCCCACTGAGTCTCCAGTTTCCAACCTACTCTACCTTACCAAACTTCCTGGCATGGATTTACGGTCCACAATTTACTAAGTTTATTGATTTTTTTAATTTTTTTAAATTTTTTTTTTCTTAGTGGTTCAACAATTTGGAAAATGCCTTTTGGTGGTCAGAGCTGAAGAGAGAGCAAATAAAAGAGAAATGGAGAATTGCAGTGAACCTATAGCATAGATGTCTATGTGACCCACATAGGACTTCATAGGATACATAGTTGCCTATAAATATTAAATCAATAAGTACACATTGCCCTTTCACCTGAGCGCATGCTGCAATTGTTAAAGACAACTTCTCTCTCTGTCAGGTCAGGTCTGCGTGTCTAATCCATCTCCAGTCTTTTAGATTGACTGGATCCTGAGCAAGGCTGGAGACTGATAAATGTGAATAGATTAACTTACAACATATGTGATTTTTGAAACCAGATGAGTTTCCTATTTTGTACACTAACAGTTGTCAAAACGAGCCTTAGGTGTACCGTGCTCAAGATCTTCTGCAGAATTGGTTTTCTTATCTACTGAATTTTAAATAGCATCTTAAGCTGTTAATTTTTTTTGTTGTTGTTATGTTGGAGGAAGAAAATAATTCTATTCAGTGTGATGAAGTCCGGGCTTTAAATAGAATCCAGAATTACCAGGTGACATTTAATTGAATCCAAGATTAAATCTGAAGCGGAGAGGGGAGGTGAGCAGTGATGCTCTGCCTTCGTGATGGTTAATGTATGCTTTACCCTTGGCTAATAAGACCTCGTATGTATATGGAACAGGCTAATACATTTGCATTGACTGATTGTGACAAAAATAGTAATCTAAATAATGTGAAAAAAAGCCTAAATGTTCTAATATAAAAATTAATGGTAGTTTGGCAATGTTATGACTTAATTTCTATCAAAATAGTTATCTGTCTTATTTTGTTTATGAAATATATGGCCGATGTTATTCAAACTATAATTTGTGTTGAATATTGGACCTGCAGAAACAACACAATGGTACTTATATTTAAATTAAAACAATGTAAGTTTTATAGGTGACTTCTGGACATACAGGTCAATGAAAGTGTGAGTCAAACAGAATCTATGCGTTCATTGTCATCAGGAAGCTTCTCTCATGGTTACAAGGTGATACATTGATAGTGTGCAGTACAGTAGGGAAAAACTCAAGCATATGCTAATTCAAGTTATGTCTGTCAATAAAACTGTACTAAAATAAAGTATAGGCATTGTAATTCAGTTCATGTGACAAGAGTAAGTTTTGGGCATCTATTTAAAACTGGCAGTGGTGTTCAGCATACAGTGACTTACTACTTACATAGGCTGATTCTTTAAAGGCGAAGGCATACAGATTAAAGCCCCTCCACTTAACCCATGAGTATACTATTTGTGTTTGAAATATTAATCAAAGCTTTTTAAGTGCTGACTTTGGAGTGAGCAGAAGAACAAAAACGATCTCTGAGAATTGATTGAAATAAAAGCAACTAGCAGGAGAGACCTATAATCTCAGTAGCACATGGTGCAGGATGTTGGTCATTGCCATAGCAACAGACTGTGCTTTGTTGCATCTCGGAAATCTGTATGTGATATGTACAACATTCCACTGAGGAGGCTAGTCCATCTCAGGGAGGGGCAATGTAATGTGTTACCACAGGTAAAGGTGAGTGAGGAAGGATGATATGGAAAGCAAGTCATCAGCACTGAAGGTCCCACAATATTTTGATTTGAGACCAGTCTTAAAAGCACTGCTACCTGGGGGCATAGAACCTATGGAAGTGGATGGGATGGGGAGCAGGGGGAGGAGGGAGGGGATAGGAGATGTAGTGGCTATTCCTGGTTGTCAACTTGACTAGATTTGGAATGAACTACAATCCAGAATTGGAAGGCTCACCAGTGACCCTAATCTGGAGGCTGGGAGATAGAAGTTTCTGATCTGGATCTTGGTAGATCTTGAGACACAGTGGCTATTGATTCTAGAAGATTAAGACAGGGAGATCTCCGAGTTCAAGGTCATCTGGTATTAAAGGTGTGGTGACACACACCTTTAATCTGGGCTACACCTTCTGCTGGGGACCATATAAGGACATTGGAAGAAGGGAGTCTTGCTCTCACTCTTGCCTTCTTGTCGCGTGGGACTCAGCAACTGCTAGATCCTTGGACTTCCGTTCACAGCTACTACTGAACCATTGTTGGGATTTGGACTGCAGACTGTAAGTCATCAATAAATTCCTTTATATAGAGAGACTATCCATAAGTTCTGTGATTCTAGAGAACCCTGACTAATACAGGGAATTTTCAGAGGGGAAACTAGGAAAGGTGATAACATTTGAAATGTAAATAAAGAAAATATCTACTAAAAAAAAAAAAAAAAAAAAAAAAGAAGAAGTAGCTAAAAAAAAAATGGGGAAAAAAAAGAAGTAGCAATTCAATATAGGAAGCTTGTAAAGTTTTTAAATGTGTATGGCCCTTGAAAGGTTAGACACAATTTTAAATTCACCTAAGTCAACCTAAAATTACAGTCACGCTCTACCCTTTAAGTACAGTCACACTCTATCCTTTAACATAACTGCACACTGATGGACCTATCTGGAGAAGGTACATATCTCAAGAATTATCTATAAAAGTAAACCTGTATAGAATGTGCACATCTTTCACTTTGTTAATAAAAACAAAAACCAAAAAAAACCAACAAACACTGCTCCTGATGACCTTCACCCTTTATTTTATTAATAAGATCCACTCACCAGCCCTTTTGAGAAATAGCTTAAAAATTTACATGTTACTTAAATTTGTTACTTGACACACTGTCCTGAACAACACGCCCAATTGAAGGAAACAGGAAGATATTTCACTTCCATATGTTATAGTTATTGTATTTTTATCTCATAGATTACATCTATGCTCAGGATAAATGCAACACATTGAATATATGTGAACAAATGTCCATGCATCAGTTCGTTTTGTGTTGAGGGATTATTCATATAAACATCTTGTTTTGCTTCCTAACACTTTTTATATTTTGAATTATACTTCCAGAGTATGGAGAGATGGTTCAGCCCTTAAGAGCACTTGCTGGGGGTTGGGGTGTGGTTCAAATCACCCATAATTGAGGCTCACAAGCATCCTTAACTGAAGGTCCAGTGATGGCTCTCATGTCTTTGTTGGCCTACACGGGCACTGCATATGCGTGAGGCACACATACATACACTCAGGCAAACACTTGTATTATAATTTTTATTTTCTTTGAAAGGCCAAAGAAGGGATCACAGATTTACATCTGGCCACACAATTATGTCATTCTGGAGCTTACACGATTGATAAAAACAACACATTAGCATGACATCTGACACCCCACATTAAAGCAGCGATACAAAACCTCATTTCCATGTGTAATTTACAAGGTTAATTGCCTTCTAAACCAAAATAAACATGTTTGTATTGAAACTAAACACTGATTTTAGAGTTTTTTTTTTTTTTTTTTTTTTTTTTTTTTTTTTTTTTTTTTAGAGTTTTTTTTTTTTTTTTTTTTTTTTTTTTTTTTTTTTTTTTTGAGACAGGGTTTCTCTGTGTAGCTCTGGCTGTCCTGGAACTCATTTTGTAGACCAGGTGGCCTGGAACTCAGAATCTGCCTGCCTCTGCCCCTGGAGTGCTGGGATTAAAGACGTGCGCCACCACACCCAGCCTAGAGGTTTTTTTTTTTTTTTTTAAAATCTTATTCATCATATTATGTAAACTGTTTTAAAAAGTGAAATCATTAAATTGTGCTTTGAAATAGATTTATAGCTTTACCTGTTTATGTTTATAAAAGAGAAAGTTTCATACATATTCTATACGTTTATATATTCATATATAAATATGAATATAAATGATACAAGGAATTATTAATATAAATAACTTGGTCTGTTTCCCAATACTCCAGTGCATTTTGAATTAAACTCTAGGGGATGGAGCGATGGTTCAGCACTTAAGAGTACTTGCTGAGAGCCTGGATCAAGCTAAGCATTGCTTTGAGGAACTAGAAAAAGGAAATATTTAATTTCCCCCAAAGCTGAATTAAGTAAATAGTAAAATGAAACACTGAAATACAAGACCTCTAAATGAGTGAATAATTACAGAAAACATTTATATGACACATTCATTCCTCCTTAGAATAGGGAACAAAATACCCATAAAAGGAGTAACAGAGACAAAGTTTGGAGCTAAGATGAAAGGATGGACTATCCAGAGACCACCCCACCAGGGAATCCATCCCATCATCAGCCACCAAACCCAGACACCATTGCATATGCCAGCAAGATTTTGTTGAAAGGATCCTGATATAGCTATCTCTTGTGAGGCTATGCCAGTGCCTGGTAAATACAGAAGTGGATGCTCACAGCCAGCTATTGGATGGAACACAGAGCCCCCAATGGAGGAGCTAGAGAAAGTACCCAAGAAACTGAAGGGGGCTGCAACCCTATAGGTGGAACAACAATATGAACTAACCAGTACCCCCTGAGCTTGTGTCTCTAGCTGCATATGTAGCAGAAGATAACCTAATCGGCAATCACTGGGAAGAGAGGCCCCTTGGTCTTGCAAACTTTATATGCCCCATACAGGGGAATGCCAGGGCCAAGAAGTGGGAGTGGGTGGGTAAGGGAGCAGGGCGGGGGGAGGGTATAGGGGACATTTGTGATAGCATTTGAAATGTAAATGAAGAAGATACCTAATAAAATAAGTTAAAAAGTAAAAAACAATGAAGTGTGAAAGATAAAAACCACCCAGCAAAAGCACCACGAGGCTGAGGCTAATTATTGTGGAAGGAGGACGCACGTGTTGCATTACCAGATTACGGGCAGCAGGTAGGATGTCACTTTTGATTTAACAGAGATTAAAATAACAAGGTAAATGTCAAAGTCTATACCAGCAAAAAGGGGGAATTATTCACATTCTTACAATCACAGATGATGAAATTTATAGTTCAAATGAATGACAAATACCAAATGACTCCTGTCGGGTTTTTAAGACAGATATTTATAACATTATATTTATATTTATATTTATAATTTATAACCTATGAAGAAAATTTAAGTTCTGGCTGGTTCATTGTTAATGTTCACGTGTTGCAAATTCTTGGGCATGCAAGTAGAAGAAACACTTTATTCCTGATTCTTCAAGGAAATAAAGTATGATAAATGGGAAAGAGGATAGATAATTCTCCCTGATGTCATGAAATGAACACATATGTAAAACTTTAGAGGCTCAACAAAAATCATAATTAATGAGTTAGCGAACCCAAAGAAATTTAATATCTAAATCAAGCTTATTCCTAACCACTAGCAGTAAATAACTGAAACAGGAGATTGCCCCACCATAGCAATGGCATAAAAACACATTGGTAAAATATTGTACTACTATGCATTAAAAATTACAAATTGTTTCAGGAGAAAATTAAAGGAAAGCTAAGTAAATTTAGCAGAATGTGCTTATAGACTAAATAACAACTTTAGAATGGGAAGAGTTTTTCTTCAAATAATTGCAATCCTACTTCTTATTTTATGAACAATTTTCAGGTTTGTAAAACTTTCATAGAGAAGGAAAAGTACAGGAATGAATGAAGAATACTTCTGGGAAAGGAAACTAACATTACATACAAGGTACCTATTCCTCTTCTAGATCTTTAAAGAGGAATTAAACATTTCATTAGTATATAAGAAGTATACAAATGTCCATAGTAGTTTTCTTTAGAGTAATTCAAAACAGTAGGGAATCTAATTCTTTCTTAGCTAGTGAGACATTAGAAAAACCTTGCTTTGTCCATGTAATGGGAAATCAACTCTGCAATACGATTGAACTAATGAGATACACAGTGACATAGATGAATCTGACTCCACAGAAAACTATGTATCATATGATATAACTTAAGCAAAATACTATGAAAATCAGATTTTGTCCACAGTAAGCAAATATTCACCAAACATTGGGGTTATGATAGTACTTATTTTAAAACAGCATACAAGAACCTTTTAGGGATATAAAGATTTTAAAAAATTTTTAATATGGTATTGTATATAAGCTGTAATTATTTTTAAAACTTATCAAAAACCATACTTTGAAATTGTACTAATAATTAAATGTAAACTATACTTTAATTCTGTACATTTTAGGTTGCTTATATTAAAACATTTAAATTTTAATATAACTTACATGTAGAAATCGATTTACCATATTGTGAATTATCTTGAGTCATTGAGTTCACCCTGGATAGTTGTAGGATTCCATAGAAGTTATTTTTCAAACTCTATTTGATCTATAACTTGATTTTTCACAGACACTTACTCATGCTCCTGATGAATTGTTTTGAAGCGGAATATTTTGAATTTATTGGTAAGAAGCTGAAAAGTGAGCTCTACCAGTTACACAGCAACATTTCCCTGTACCACAGTCACTGGGAAATGATTAAATCAAAGCTGTTTTCTGGAGACGCATAAAGCTTTCTTATTGTAACATACTAAAATTCATTTGCAAGTCTCCCTCTCAGATGAGATCAGAAAAGGTTAGTAACTGTGCTGGAGAGATTTTTTTTGTTTTTTGTCAAATAGACAAATGCTAGGGTCATCTGGGATAAGGGACCCTCAATTGAGAAAAATGCTTCTATCAGATTTCCTGTAAGCAAACATAGGGGACATTTTCTTGATTGATATAGGAGGGCCCAGACCCCAATGGACAGGTAGTCCTGGGTTCTATAAAGCTGAAATCTAAATGATCCACCGAGAGAGGACCAGGAAGTAGCATTCTTACACAATTTCTATTTCACATTGTGAAAGAAAGTTCCTGAAAAGAAGCATTAAATACCTGTGAATGGAAAAGTTTCTGGAAGGAGTCTGTCTGCAGAAATTGTAGGACTGGTTAGAAGTTCAGTAGTGCTGAGAAATTGGAATCTTATAAGTCCAGAGGCTAATTACCATAATTTAGGTTAGTTTTATCCTTCTGAAACAAACTTATACCCCGTTCTGTACTGAAAGCACCATGTAGAAGGTATCAGCATAACAGAATACTAGCTTCTTCCGTCCAAAGGCTAAGACTATCATCAGATATCATCATAGACCTTAGATTAGCTCTCCCTATTTCATTATACCTGCAGTTCAGGTGTACTAGGCAAGGGATTTTAAACTTTCCTTAATTCATGTTGTTCTTTGATCTGTACAATCATCAAAATTTCGCCAAACGGGTTCCACACTGGAACATGGAACTTGGAGCCTTGTCCTTGGGAGGTGGCCATTCAGAATGACTCCAGAATAAGCCATCTCTTATTTCCTCACAGAGGAAAGCTGTAGTTTTTAGAAAGACAAGATACTTCCTTCCGGTTCCTGCAAAGATTAGCTACTGTCGATGGGAACAGGATGTTAGGGTTTAGAGCTTGGTCCTACTTCCTGTTCTCCCTCTTGTCTGCTGTGTGGATGCAATGTGATCCTCTAACTTGCTTCCATGAGCGCCTTCATGCGCTTCCTCCTGCCTTTCCTGCCCTGGCAGACTCTATCCCTCCGGAACTAAAAGCCAAAAGAAACCACTCAAGTTCCATCTTGGAAACAGGAAAGGAACTAATGCAAATTTGGTACCTGGACTGAGGCCTTCATGTGGTAGACAGACTATTTGGCTTTTTATGTCTTTGGATTAATTCATGGAAGAATTCGGAACCCTGGGTTGGAAAATGGTGTTTGAGTAGAGCTTAAGCCATATTAGAGGGATCTTGGAAGATAAGAATGCTTTGTGAAATGCGGATACCAGAGGCCTCATCCGTAAGGTTTTGGAAATAAATGAGTATTCTATCAGAAACAGGGCTAGAATCCATTCAAGATAGAATTCTGGAGAGAATTTTTAATATTATTATTATTATTTTCTTTATTTACATTTCAAATGCTATCCCGAAAGTTCCCTATTACCCCCCCCCCCCCCGCCCCTGCTCCCCTACCCACCCACTCCCACTTCTTGGCCCTGGCCTTCCCCTGTGCTGGGTCATATAAAGTTTGTAAGACCAAGGGGCTTCTCTTCCCAATGATGGCTGATTAGGCCATCTTCTGCTACATATGCAGCTAGAGACTTGAGCTCAGGGGGTACTGGTTAGTTCATATTGTTGTTCTACCTACAGGGTTGCAACCCCCTTCAGCTCCTTGGGTACTTTCTCTAGCTCCTCCATTGGGGGCCCTGTGTTTTGGAGAGAATTTTAAAGCAAGGTTAATAAGAGCAAAAAAACTAATATATAGAAGATGATGAGAACAAAACTCTACTAAAAACAAAAGAAAATTGCTAAGTACAAGTTTTCTTGCCTAGTCCACATGAAATCATAGTAAAAACGTAAAGAAATTGAAATAAATTAGGAAATTAGATCCCATTCTATCACACAAGTAATTGTGCGTAACTAGTTATTTAGCACTATTTAAAACAGTGTATACTTACTCTTTGTCTTCTGGCAAAACCAACTGTGCTTTATGAGTCGGCTTTTCAGCATGAATTGGAGCAGTAACCCAAGTCCAGGCTTCCCAGAGCACTGCTCATTTAAGAGGAAAAGTAGCCTGTGATGTTCTGATAGAACAGGGAAGAATATGTTAAAGCCCAATGGAATATCAATTAGCTGACAAGTGCCTGTAATCAGGGTTGCCATGGTGATGGGACAGGCAGGACAAGAAAACAAAGTCCTACAGGAGAGCCACCTCTGTCCATATTTCAGTTAAGAGAAAGCCCAAAGAACACAGCTTTTCATGTTCAATAATACAGTTTTTCCCAGTAATACAATTTTTGTATAATTCTGTTTTCAGCCACCTTCATAAAAATAGAGTGATAGTTTTATGTCTTAAAATATGTTGTGATTTCTTAAGTGAATTCAGGAATAAGCTCATTATGTTTTCTGGTCATTTAAATGAGATTTGAAATTATTGACTTGAGCTTTTTTCTTTCTTCTTATTTTTGATTAATGTCGAGGCTGTTACAGAACATGGAAATACTTTATGGGTTTTCATTGTTTGTTCTGTGGGTGTGCATGTGCATGTGTATATGTACAGATGCCTGTGTGTGGGGACCAAAGCTCAGTCTCAGCTATCTTCCCTCTGTGTCATCCACCTGTGTTTTGACACTGTCAAGCTCTAACTGGCTACGGTGGCTCTGATTGGGGTGGCTCTGATTGGGGTGGCTCTGACTGGGGTAGGCTGATTTTGCCAGCAAGCTCAACGGACCCTTCTGTCTCTACTTCCCCATTGCTGCTTGCACCACCACACCACCCAGCTTTGTATGTCCATGCTGGGGACCAAACTCAGTCCTCACTGATGTAAAGAAGCAGTTTGCCAAGGACTAGCCTTGACTTGGAGAGGGGGGTTCTGAGTAAGGGGTGTTCCTGGAAGTGACTAAAAGAACAACTTGAAGTCAAATCATGGGTACAACACTACCTGTGCTCTGCTGGAGACAGCTTTCTGAAGATCACCAGACAGCTTGGCTCATACAGACCAAAGCTCACTCTCGTACAAATGTTATTCTAGAAAATTCGAAAATGTACATATTTTATTCTAATTTCCATTGGTTTTAATAAGTTTAAATACCTAGTAACCTAGATGTGGTAAAAATGAGAATGCAAAATTTTTNTTTTTTTTTTTTTTTTTGCCTAATATGTAATTATAGTTTAGTATGCTCTGGAATAGTTCCTCAGTTCACTTCTCAATCCTTCCTAATTAGATATTTCCTTTGTAATTTTGTTTTGTTTTGTTTTGTTTTAGCTATGTTGCAGTTAATGTTCTTCTTTCTTTCTTTTGGGTTTAAACACACAATATTTAGTGATTCTTCATGTTGCCTATGCTTATTTGAGTCTTTTTTCTTCAATATTCAGACCCATTGATGCTGTTGCTTTTGTTTATCAATAGTTCCACCATCAACATGTGGGTAGCAAAAATGGTATGATAGAAGTGAGATCATACTTAAGCTTATTTTTCTAGTTTTAATATTGCAAATATAGTTTACAAACACATTGCATTTGGTTCTTCTTTGTTTTACAACTTCCTAAAAGTTTACCCAATATCATTCATATTTCATATACTAAAACTTTTAACTTCATTATTTCACTTCAGCATTATTGTTATTCTCTCATTCTATCTTCGTTATGTTGGTGATCAACATGTCTCCCTTTATTGGCTCTTACAATTTAATTATGAAATAAAATTTGATTTTTGGGTTTCCAATATCATTTTTTTAATTTATAATCTCCTTTTCATATGTTCTTAATTTTTAGTAACCTCACGTGGGAATGTCAACATGTACAAATGAATCCATAAGCATTCTGGGGTTATAATTTTGTTCTGTTTCATGCATGCTTTACAAGAAAGATTATTTACCCTTTGAGATGGCATATTATAATTTTCTAAATCCCATTATGTATTTAGAAGAAAATAACCCATTTTGACTATTAGAAACAATAGGAGTGCATAGTAGATAAATAGAATTTAGTAGTATTGATTATGTCACAGCGTAGGCATCTCAAAGCAGTCCACAAGAGTGTAGCTGAACTTTCAGGGTGTTGGTTAGGAATGTTCATGAAAACATCCTGTGTTAGGCAGAGTGGGCCGAAATGGCAGGGGGTAAAAGACAGAACATAGCAGTGATCTGGGCCATCTGGATCCAGACCGTCACTGATTGCTCACATAAGGAAATTGGAAACAACAGTAATCTTTTTCAATTGTTAGAAGTTGGTACTAGATCTTGACACACTTGATTTAGTAGTGTGACACTTTGTTAAGAAATAGTTTTGATAAGGTAAGTATTTGCACTGGGGCAAGCCTTGAAGGGCTCACAATTAGACATTCTGTGGATATCAACTGAGTCAAGAATAGTTTTTAGAGATGGGTAGTTTTTATGGAAACCTGGGACGGTACTCTTAACTCTTCTTTTTCTAGAAGATTTTTGCCTTCACCCACCTGCCTCTCCTGCATTATGGCTCCAAAGACCACATCACTCACACTTTTCTGCTTTGCAAATACAAAACAGGAGTGGGTGCCTTGGGGAGCAGGGCAGGGATGGGGGCCTTTCAGGATAGCATTTGAAACGTTAATGAAGAAAATATCTAATAAAAAAAATTTCTTCTAGTTCCCGAACATGCTTGTTTGGCTCAGATTCCACAGAGGAAACACTGAAGAAATTCCCAGAGTAACCCAGCAAGGAGACCGCAGCCTGTCCCCCCCCCCCCAGACAGATTGGCCAATACAGCCCACACTTACAACCCTTAAGGGGCACTCAAAATTCTTTTTGCTTGCAAGCAAAATGATTCTGGGAAGTCTAAGAAAAGCCCATTTCAATAGCAGAGCCGTTGTTGGCTTGTAAATGGTATGATGTGGAGGTACAAGTGTTATAAATACCAGTAAAAGAGACCCTGAGGACCTAGACGGATTGCAGCCTTGAGCTATTCACATCTTCACTCTGCCTGGTCTCAGGAGTGTTTTCACATGTCCACAGGTCCCATGGGAATTCTCGCTTCCTGAAGTGATTATATGTGTGATCATCATTCCTAGGCCTAGATTTGCTCTATCTTTACTTTTGTACTTTCCACAGGGTACTTATTTTTTATAGTTTGTGTATGTGTGTGTGTGTGTGTGTGTGTGTGTGTGTGTGTGTGTGTTACTATTACCAAGAGAATAAACACAATTCTCATATTCTGAAATTCAGAAAGTTAAAGTAAGGTGCTAATATCTGATAGGATCTTCTGCTTCATTGCTCTATATGGGGAGGCCAGAAGATGAGAGAGAGAGAGAGAGAGAGAGAGAGAGAGAGAGAGAGAGAATGCAAGGGAGGGAAAGACAGAGAGAAACAGTGGAGAATGATTTGCAAGTGAGAGCCCAGAACAGGTTCACTTATATGACTCCCCCATGGAGAGAGAACAAACCCATCGAAGTAAACACATTGATCTCTAAGAAAGACTAGCTACTTCCCAAGGCTGTTGCTTTGAGGACAAAATAACACATGAATTTCAAAACTATTCAAGTTGTAGTAAACCATTAGCTTTCCTGAGTGTTAGTGCTTCTGCACCAAATCTCCTGGGTCTGCATATTTATTCCCTATTTATACATTGTTTCAAGTTCACAGGATTTTCTATTTCCTCATTGTGTTTCAGAACATCACTAAAACTGCTATTTGTTTAGTTGATTTTGGTGGGCAGGAGTCTATTTTAGGTAAGTTTTAGTATTTCCTAGAGGTTGAGACAAATTATTAACTTTAGTCTGTTAATAGTATTCTAAGAAGAATCAGAAATCATATTTACTACCAATATTTACATTCATATCTTATACATGTCTAATTCTTTGTACAATCTACAAATATTTAAGTTACCATTGCCTGTAGTATCCATAAAAGCCTTTAATATTTTTATTAACTTTACTTTTTGAAAACAAATGGCACCTATAGATTAATGAGCTTATAGAGCTTATCTATCTTAGGAAGCATGAGCACCATTTAATAATTTTGGGTGGGTTACCAGTAGACAAATGGTAATTGTTTTTACATATCACTCATCTGGAACCTGAAATTCTAATTATGCCTCCAGGTAAGCACCAGAGTTGAAAATATTCCATTGGTTGGGGACACCAAAGTACTGACTACATTGGTAGACCTTACTTGATTTTATTGAGGATTAAATTCCACTTACGTATTTTCAAGTTAGTCATAGTATCACCACATTATATTAACCTTTTGAAATTAACATATCTTTTTTTCCCATTTCCTTTCCCTCTCTTCCAACCTCCCACACACCCTCACAAGTATACAGTGCTAAAAATATAAATATAATCTTCTCAATCCTTATAATGTTAATCTATGGATAGAGTTTCAGGGCTAACCACTTGGTATTGGATAACCAATTATTTGATCAACTCTTCTTTTTCGAATACTATTTTCTTAGATGCTTAGCCTTCTCTAGTTGTCTGTAGTCTTTGTAAAGGGCTGGACCTTGTGAAAATTCACACTTTATGATAATATATCTGTTAGTGTCATCAATGTTCATTTCTCAATGAGGCAGCCATATTGTTAAGACTTTGTGCATGTAACCTCTCAGACACTTCTAAGAGATGAAAACCTCACAGCAAAATCCTACCTATTACCCCGGCTCTTACAACATTTCTACACTGCTTTTCACAATGAATCCTGCACATTAAGTGCTGGATTTGTGTTATAAATCTTCAATTTTACTGTAAATATTTACTTCTTTGGGGCTTATTTTAATAGTATTAGAATTGTTTTGACATATTTCTTTGACTTAATGTCACTGCTATGAATTTCAAAACTGTCAGCTTTATTGAACTGT
Source organism: Mus pahari (assembly GCF_900095145.1). NCBI lineage: Eukaryota > Metazoa > Chordata > Mammalia > Rodentia > Muridae > Mus > Mus pahari. The sequence goes on along the minus strand of NC_034600.1, from coordinate 74,240,255 downwards.
GGGACAAAATAACATGTATTATATTATATTCATTTTCCTTTGCTCTTAGTCTTTTTGTATATGGTATACAATGTTCTTCAATCTCTGCTAAACAATTGAATATTTAAAGTTCCTAGAGGTTGAGACAAATTATTAACTTTAAACTTTTAACTTTTTAAAGTTCCCAGTTTTTTTTTTAAACATGGAAACATCAATGACTGAAAATATCAACTCTCCAAATTTATACATCTCACTAACGAAACATCCAAAGGAGTGAAACCTTTCTAATGGCCATAAGATGTACAGTAGAATTTGGCCATAAGATGCACAGTAGAATTTGGCCATAAGATGCACAGTAGAATTTGGCCATAAGATGCACAGTAGAATTTGGCCATAAGATGTACAGTAGAATTTGGCCATAGATGTACAGTATAACTCTACTGCACTCTGTAATGTCAAGAATAGCCACATCTGAAGTGCATAGGGACAAACCCAGTGTAAGATGTAAACTTGACAGGTTGGGTGGTGTGATCAATTTATTGAATAAATGAACTTATTAATCTAGCTTGCTTCTGCAGTGAATAAGTCCTGTCTCCCAGTATTTTTTTCTTTTCCTTTTACAGCAATCTCAATCATGTTAATGAAATCTGAAATCTGCCAATTTTTCATGTGAAGTTAAACATAAATTAATAATAATGAACCCACTTCCATTTTATTCATTTATTAATGATCTTTTCAATCACAGTTCTGAAAGGACTTCTTTTTTTTCAGTTACACCAGATGGCTTAACATCTGTATTTAGCTCTTTTACTCAGTCTAATGTACAGTCTGAAGTGAATATACTCTTTAGATATTTGACATGTTAAAGTAGCTATTTTCTAAATGATACATAGAAATGTAAAATCTTATGTGTTATTCAGGTAATATGTGATATTTTGATGCATGTGTGCATTGTATGTTGTTTAAATTGAATTAAAATACATCTTTAAGCATGTAACACTTCTTTACACTGATGACAGATACTTTCTCTGTAGCTTCTGGAAACACATTGTTCATTCCTGATGTCAGTAATCAGGTACCCAGTGCTAGCTATTCCCATATGATCAGCTTGTTGTCCATTGGTCAATACATGCCTGCCCCTACCCCTCATGTATTTCTGCCAGCTTATGGATGCCAAAATTCTACTTTGAACTTCTGGGAGCTCAGCTCTTCTACTCGTAGAGCCGAGTGAGGTTATGGGACTCTTATCTACTTTTATTACCTTCATTGAACATGACTTCCAGTTCAATCCCTGTTGTCAGAAGTGACTTTTTTTTGTGGCTGAATATGTTGCCATTGTGGTGTGCGAATGTCACCAATTCTAAATCATTACTCAACTGATGGACATTTAGGTTGTTTCTATTGCTTACCCATTGTATGCCATGCTACAATAAAGAGCAGCTGTGTTTTCATAAGTTCATGGTCCTTATGTATACATTTATTAATGGATTTGTTTCAGCAAAAGTGAAACATGAGCCTTAAATGAAATATTCATAAATTAGTTCTTACATTAACACATATTTTATCAACATTATGCCATCTCTCTTATTACAGTATAAGATGAGAAGTATAAGATTATTGACATAGCCTGTAATTATGACCATTTTTAATCTCAGTCATTGTATAGATGAAAAAATATGTTGAGTACCAATAAAATTATTCCAATAAATCTGTTATAATGTAACCAACTTAAATACAGAACAAGATGTTTAAAATCATGACTTTTGATTATATTAATCTATTATTACTATTTTCATTATTTTTATCTATTGTGTGTTTTAAACAACAATACAGTGCACACTATTCATTGACTTTTTAAGACAAAACCAAAAAAAATTCCTTAAAGTCCTGTATAGGGATTGAAGCTGATATGAGACCCATAGCGTACACTTAAGAGAGCAGGTTATAGGTTCCTCTGCCATGAACACAGGATTCTAGTTCAAAATTGGAGTACAACAAACACAAGAGAGTATAGAACTCATGCTCCAAGAATATTGTTCTAAAGAGTGGGTACCTACCAGAAGGCCATGGGGAGCCTTTTCTTGGAGATAGATGAACATCCTACCCAAAGCCTGTGTGAAGTCATTATGCTGTGTACTGTGTGAAGTCATTACAGCTGTGGTACTGTGGAAGTGGTTAAAGTCAGTACATGGATTTCTCTTCTTTCATATGGCTAAGCCACTGTCACTTTTTTTAAACCTGTGTTCTACCATTAGATTTCAAAAGTATGTCATTGGTATATATTACTCAATTTCCTTACTGCTACCCTTATGTAATACCTACATCAACATCCTTTACTTCACGTGAAATTTATTGCCGAGGTTACGTAAAAACAACCGTGAATTAATTCTGTTTATAAGTTGATATCTGTCAAAATCCCCAGCTTCTAGTATAAGAAATGACATTTTCTTTTATGTTGTCTCTACCATTCATTTTTAGGATGAATCCTAAATTCTTCTCTCGGTGAAAACAGCAAACATTTCTCTTTTATTATTTGAGCATTTTATACTTATAAACTGATTATATATACCACCACTTCCACTCTCTAACTCCCCTAGTGCACTCATGTCCCCTCACTCCTTTTTCTTGTCTTTCACCTTTCTTTCTCTTTGTACTTCAATCCACCAATGCCAATAGCTCCTCTGTAAATTGTAGGGCTTCAGGAGTCTGTTGTATGTCCATAGTGAACATTTTACTAGCTTGATCTTAAATACATCTTGTGGTAATACCCATAGGCAATATGAATTGATACAAGCGACAGCTATGCCATGGCCAGAAATCAGCATTTCACACATTTCCTCCATGTCAACTAAGTTTTTTTTTTTTTTCATTAATTTATTTATAAACTTTGACCACAGTCCCCCTCCAACTTCTCCTCCTAGTCCCACCCTCCCTCTTTCTCCCATTCCTTCCTCCCCTTCCCCCTCTGGGTACCAACCATCCCAGACATATCAAGTTACAGTAGGACTAAGTAAGTGCATCTTCTCCTACTGAGGCCAGGGTTAGGGTTAGGGTTGAGCCAAAGGTCTACAACAGAGTCAGAGATAGCCCCTGCTCCAATTGTTAGAGGAACCACATGACGACCAGGCTGCACATCTGCTACATGTGTGTAGTGGGCCTAGGTCTCTCCCATGAATGTTCTTTGGTTGGTGGTTTAGTTTCTCTGAGCCTCCATGGGCCCAGGTTAGTTTATCCTGTAGTTCTTATGGTGCCCATAACTCCTCCAGATCCCTCAATCCTCTTCTCCACTCTTCAACAAGATCCCTGAAGCTCTGCCTATTGTTTGGCAATGGGTCTCTGCATCTGTTTCCATCAGCTGCTGGATGAAGCATCTCAGAAGACTGTTAGTAGAGTTTTCTGTCTGAAACCATGTCAGAGGATAGTTAATAATGTCAGGGATTAGCTCTCCTCCAGGGATGAGTCGGGCCAGCTACTGGTTAACCATCCCCTCAGTCTCTGCTCCATATCGATTGTCTCTTTAATATTTTGAGCAGCCTTATCAATACTTTGTTACTTTCCCAATCCACTAAAATCTTTTACCAACTTAATCCTATAGTTTATTGCTACTATCAAACTTCAGCTGCTTCTCTATTCTGCTTATAACTCACTACCTGTATAATGTAACTAAAATGGTCAGGAAACGATGACTATTTGGAACATGTTATTTGAAATAACCTGAATACATGTTACCAGGCCATGGTCACTCATATTTTGCATAAGAATAAACTATTCTGTATGCTTTTAAGATGAGATTTGCATTTTGTGTCAACAATATTAGCATCAATTTTTAACATTTATCAAGGAAAATAAAGAACTCTGTACTCAATCCCCAAAACTACAATGAAAGTAATGTCCAGTAGAAAATATCATTCTTAATTAACAAAAAAATTACTACTATGGTATAGGTAGGAAGTTTAGTGGTTTGGATGAGAATGGCTTTTTGTAGTCTCAAATATTTGGACACTTGGTGCTCAGTTGATGGTACTGTATGGCCTTGTTGGAGAATGTGTGTCACTGAGGACAGGCTTCGAAGTTTCAAAATCCTGTGCTATTTCCAGTTACCACTCCACAGCCTGCTTCCTCTCATGCATTTGGATCAGGATATAAGTTATTAGTGGGTGATCCAGTCGAATGTATGTCAGGTTTCCTGCTGCCATATCTCCCACTCTTTACCAACTGAAACTATGAACCCCAATAAACCATTTCTTTCATAAATTTCCTTAGTCAAGTCTCATCAGAGCAGTAGGAAAGTAAGACATGAAATATTACCTCTAAAGGCTCATGACTTAAAATCTTGACTTCAGCTGGTAATGTTTTATGAGGTGGTTGGACCTCGTGCTCTAATCCCACAAGTGGACTAATATACTGATGAATCAATGGTCTGAGAACTTTATGGTGAGATAGTTAAACCTAGTAGCTGGGACTGGCTCTCTGGAATAAGGTCTGAGAGAGGTGCCCTGGAGGGCTGAATTTAAATCATAAGTATGGAGAACATTAGAAGACTTGAAAAAAGTACAAATTTTCAAAGACACTTGCTAAGCCAAACTGAGCCGATAAAGTACAGAGTAAAATGACACAAAAAAAGAGAAATAAGTAGGCAATTAATTATGAAAGACATGAGGACAGATGTCAGCATTGTCCCTCAGAAGCTGATAAGCAAGGCAGCTACAGCTTCTACCTTTATCTTGGAGTCACAGTTCAAAAGAAGGTGTTCAGGACCTCCTTACAGTGTGTATGTAGACACCATGCCAGAGACTAGGAAAGTTGAGAAATAGACTTTAGGCCCAGCCAAAAGTTAAGGCTTTTCTATAGAGGGGAGGGAAGAAAACAAAAGTTGAAATAACCAACAAGAAATACAACTTAGACTTAAGATAATACATATGCTAATCACAGTAATTGCAGACATATAATATTTTATAGGTACTGAGGCACCCATTGGAGAGGACACTGTTATCCCAGACACTAAGGCATTGCACAAAGCCAGATGTCTGGCAGGAATGTCATACTGCCTTAGTAACTGAAAATAAATAAGAATTGATGTATTGGGGACTACAGAAATGGTTAGAGATCATATTATTTGATAGAAGTATGTAAAGCTTAGAGCAGGTGATTATCTTTGTAGTTATTATCTTAATAAGCTGGAGGAAATTATATTCCTGCCTCATGGAACATAGGAAAAAGCACATAAAAATAGGTGAACGATTCAAATATGAGAAGACAAAGTACAACCCCAAATCTACAGAAGGTGAGGTCTATTACATCATCTGGAGAAACCTGTAAAGTAATCCTTGAATAACTTGAATATAATCTGAAGCTGCAGATATATGCTTAATAAACCATGTCAAGGGCAAAATCCATGGATGGTAGAGACAAGAAAGTTATTATGGAAAGGTTTGATATCAAAAATAAATAAGTACTTACATCTCACACATCAAATAATGCTCAGGACTTCCTCGCCGTGTGAGGGTTTTAAAAAACAAATTTGCAGAGTAAAGTTGCTTAGAATGAGCCCTTTCCAAGTCCATGTCCTATTTTCCCCTGCTCACAGTGATTTTATATACTCTTGTTATCAGAGCCTTAACCTCCACCTATACAGCTACCATTCTGCCCCTCTAACTCTTTCACTTGTTCTTAAATGTCCTTGGGTAACTGTTCAATTCTATAATTGTGATTTTGCTTACATTTTTTTTCTCCAGTGAAGTACTTTCAGTCGTCCATTCAATACTTTGTATTCTTGCCCCATTTCTCCATGTTTGTTGAAAAACATGTTTGTTTGTATGTAGATTCGTCCTAGTCTTGCTGAAACATCGTTCTAGGTCAGAAGGAGGTTTTAAAACCAGTTGGCATCTCTGCGGAGAGCCCAAGCTTCGCAAATTTTACATCACTCCACATTTTAGGAAGAAATGGTGCCAGCCATCAGGGGTGGCTTGTGCTTGGAAAGGTGACTTGCCTGACACTTGAAGGGGTTGGGTTATATGTGAGAGTATTGGAGCAAATTCCCAGGACCTTCTGTATTTCCAAAGAGAACATAACTATCTAACAAGCATTTCCCATTCAAAACTTGAGTGCAATCTTTTTTATTTTATTTTTTTATAGTCTTCCATATCTGTGTAAAAAACACCCCAGGGTTCACATCATTTAGCCTAACTTTCAATGTGGTGACTTCAATAAAAATCAGGCTTGGCCAACCAAATTGTTACTTCTTACAATGGTCTATCATCCAGAACACACCTAACTGTGCAAGATGTATTATAAAGCATATTAAAGTCACATCAACCATGCTACTAACTCTGTAATATGTCAGACTTTGTGCATGTGCACATGGTATTAACTATGATTTCTTCAGTGCCATAGATCCTTAGCCTTACAACTTTGTCCTTATTTAAATGTTCATTTTTTTTTTAAAGATGAGTTGTCTGTAGGGGGAGGTGCTGATACTAAAGTCTGGTTCCCTAATTGGTTATTGATTTGGTCAGTAGAGAAGTGGGAGCCAATTGCTGGTTTAAAGGTAAATGTGGGACTTCTGGGTCCAAGGAGCACAAAGAGACACAAAGAAAGAGCAAGGAGTTTTGTTTTGTTTTGGTTTTGGTTTTTGTTTGTTTGTTTGTTTTTTGGCCAGGTTTTGGAAGGAGAAGCACAAAATAACCATGTAAGATCTTGGGGAAGCTAGAACCAGTGACCTGCAAAGCAAAGCAAAGGAGGTCTGCAGAAGCTGGCTGATACAGGCTAGTTGATAAGGTTAGAGCAGGAGATTTTGCACCCAGCAATTTTGTCATCTGGTAAGTTCTAAAATAATCAAGTTCTCTGATTGTTTTTCATCTGTGGAGAAAAGGTGGGGAGAGAGAGAGAGAGAGAGAGAGAGAGAGAGAGAGAGAGAGAGAGAGAG
>NC_034600.1:74208038-74232819 GCF_900095145.1 Mus pahari | reverse complement strand
AGAAGAAGAAGAAGAAGAAGAAGAAGAAGAAGAAGAAGAAGAAGAAGAAGAAGAAGAAGAAGAAGAAGAAGAGGAGAGAGAGAGGAGAGAGAGAAAATCCGGGCAGTAGCTGGCAGCTTGGTAAAGCTAGCCAGGAGTAACAAAAGAGAAGCAGAGAGGGCGATAGTGGAGTGCAGACAGAGCAGCTCCTGCCTTTCCCAGGATGGGGGAGGGTTACAATTGATCCTGGGCTAGGCCAGAGGGAGCAAAGGGAACTGGGAAGTCAGAGCATGGGCCAAGCTCCTGGGAAAGGTGGTAGCATGTTTTGAAATTACACACAATAGTTGTCTCCCTGCGCTGACAGGCTAACCGCGCATGTTTCCGTTTCCTGAGTTCTGTCATTAAATGTATGTAGACATGTTTCTACAAGAGTTTTCTTGGCAAGGTATTTTCTCTACTAAGTATAAAACAAGTTTTGAATGTATTTGATGGTTGAATTATTGTGAAATTGTGATATCTATATGTCTATTTTATTCTCACACACCAATCATCCCTTTCAATCTTCTCATTTAAGGGTAAATTGCAGACTTTGTGTGTTCATAAGCACGTTAGGCCATTTATGATACTTAACTTTCTAATGATGTATTTAGTTAATAAATACATACTCTAAATTTGAAAATATTAAAAGAGAATGGAGCTGGATATTATGCTTTTTAAAAGTACTTGCTTTTATGTACTTCTTTGTGCATCCTTCAGAAAACATTTTTCATAACAACGCTTTTCTTTTAATATTAAATGGTAATAGTCACAAACCTTCAAATCTTGGACTGTTTATTGCTTTGGGCTATTAATGTGCAGTTAATACTTTCAGACAGAAGGCATCCTGGAAAGGAGAAAGTATTTTGAATCTATGTGATATTTCCGATATTCTTTTCATTAGACTACAAAGTAAAGTTCTTTTTTTTATTAGATATTTTCTTTATTTACATTTCAAATGCTATCCTGAAAGTTCCCTATACCCCTCCCCCCGCCCCTGCTCCCCTTCCCACCCACTCCCACTTCTTGGCCCTGGCCTTCCCCTGTGCTGGTCATATAAAGTTTGCAAGACCAAGGGGCCTCTCTTCCCAATGATGGCCGATTAGGCCATCTTCTGCTACATATGCAGCTTGAGACATGAGCTCAGGGGGTACTGGTTAGTTCATATTGTTGTTCCACCTACAGGGTTAGTAAAGTTCTTTAAACTCTGTGGTCATACACACACACACACACACACACACACAGAGTGTATTTTTCTGACAAAACGTTTTATCTTAGTTGAGACTGATTTCATACACTGTATTACTATATCAATATTTGCTCAATTTTATAGCATTTTACTCACTGAGAATGTCTTATTCCATTTAATGAGCAATAGAGTTCTTTCCATAATAATATATACTTTATATAAAGAACTATTTGATTTTTGTGTTATATTTCTTGCGTATTTTATTGGCAAACACTTTAAAATAGCTTCATCAAATATAAATTACAAGTGATTAATTTAATGCAGCATGCAGAGTGAAATAGAAATAAGAACTTACATTAAAAAGCCATTTTAGTAGTCCGGTGAAGGGCATGGCTTCCTTGATGTAGAGAGTAAAATTTTATTTGTGAGCTTAAAATTTTATTTCACCTCATAATTTGATACACTTTCACCCTTTTAATGTATCTATGAGAAAACACTCTTGTCCTACAACAAATTAGGTTGAAAAAAAATCTTCATATCAAATAAGTACTAAACCAACACAAATCCTGGGAAAACAAATGAAATTGAGTCTAACAAATGAAAATAACCTGGGCCACTTTAGTTAAAGTAGCCACAAAGTTGTCATTTGGGGAGTTGTTAATTGATAATGGGTAATCACATAAATTGAAATAATGATTAGTTTGGTTCATTGAATAATATTTAGATGTACACCAAAAATAGGTTCCTTAACAAACACATCAGACAAAGGTTTTTGTGGTGATTATTTCAATTATCATCAATTATTATTGTCAATTATCTTAAAATAACACTATCAAATGTGTTACTCAGGTTTGTCGGTAGAAGTAATGCTAGTAGTTCACCTGGGTCTCCTTATCAATCAACTGTAATTACATGACATTGTACGATCTGGCAGGCACTGGATCAGTTGTTGAATCCAAAAGCTGGAAACTCTCTGGATTCCAGAGTTCAACCTGCTGGAAGAATTTTAGTTATTGCTTTTTAAAGCTCCATGTTATTGTGTGAAACACATGTACATATATAAAGAGATAGATAAAGGGCTGTTTAATATTAAAATGTACATTATGTATTACATTGTATTGCACACACATGTATATTCTTTATAGTTTTCCATCTTATCAGTATTCAGTTTTCATATAAATCATGTGTTCCATCCTAAGCCTATTTGTCCCAGCTTTAGACTATTTCCACGCTATAATTTTCAGCTCAAATGAAAATTTTTTACCCTGGGATTTTCCAAAGTTCTTTCTTGTCAAAACTAGCTACTCAGTACAAGTATACCTCCATTTTTTTTAACATTCTAGTATTTCCCACACTCCTCTATCTTGTGTTGAAAAGCAATAAAGAACCTCCTCCTTTAATGACAGCTGTGTACACCCACATCAATTGTCCTTTAATGATAGCTGTGCACACCCACATCAATTGCACTGTCAACAACTTGAGGTGAGCAACTCATGTTTGATTTTTAATCTCGGAGATAGCACAATGGCTATCACATAGAAGATACATGGTTATTACCAATGAATATTTATGGGAATATTTAAGAAAAATCATATTTATATGTGCTCATAGAGACAAGGCATAGGATTTAGTCTGAATTCTATCTTGCTATAATAATTATTAACTTTGATACACACACACACACACACACACACACACACACATATATATATATATATATATATATATATATATATATATATAGAGAGAGAGAGAGAGAGAGAGAGAGAGAGTAGAGAGTATTAAGGACCATTCTAGTGGTCACAATTTCCTTAATAACCATGCAGTATTAGTTTTCTTGGAAGATTCCAAAGGTTAAAGTCAATTATAGAAAAGATAGAATCCAGACTAAATTCTGCTGTGAATAGCACTTCCATATTTTTCCATCAAACTAGAGGTTCCTGTAAAATGTTTCAAGCCTCATTATATAATACCTGATGGAATAGTATGGTATTCTGCTTTCATAACATTGTAAATAATTCAAACCTCAAGTGATTATATATTTGAAGTTTTTACAACATTCTCCAGTTTGCGTACAGGAATGCATTCAAAAGACATCCATATATATATATATATATATATATATATATATATATATATATATATATATATGATATGTTATCATCCACATTCAGAAATACGTCTCTCATACCATATACAGTAAGTATTACTTCAACTGCTCTAAAAGAAGGGGAGGATAAATGATGTAATTATCATCACATTTAAATATGATTTTAGAAGTTACTTCTATGGATAGATATTGTGGCAGCTGTAAATACTTCATTCTTTAAAAAATGACAGTGTCACCACTTGGTACAAATATTATCGTGAAAAATACATTTGAATTTCTTTTCTCAGAGATTAATGAGAGGTTTTAGTGAATTAGAAAAACTAAATTTCTGATCAAGACTAGAGAGATCTTCACACTTTGGAAAATTCTCACAAAATAATGCTGAAGTTGCTCAAAATCATAAAATTACTTAGGAACCGAAAAGTTACACTCTCTATATTGTACCACCTTGTAGTAAGAGGGCAAAATAGGATCTCTCTAGCAAGATTATTGTCTGAGGAAGGAAACAAGTTTTGCCATAATTTTCAGTATTTGTTTTATGATACATATGATCAAGGGTGAAGCAAATTTGCAAGGTTACTGCCACAGAAATTATAAATAAGATAAATTATTTTAAAACACATTTAAAATGCTGTTTCAGATCATGTGTTACAAAAAATAGAAAAAAATCTGTGAATATCTCTGACTCCAACTTCAATAAATATTAAATGATATTCAAGATGGCTGTCTTCCATGAATAAAGTACTGGGTTTCAAGGCAAGAACTTGGTCTCAACTGCTTTCTCTGTTCAGCCCCCACTCTTTGGATCGAACTTAAGATACCCTATCATTTTTGCATACGAACATATTTGTAAATTTGGAAAAATAAGTTCAACTCAGGAGGTCTTAAGAATTGTTATATTAGCCAATAATGAGACAGACAGTCAGTATAATTTTTAGAACAAGAAGCATGGAGAAAGGATGACTTCAGCATGGTCAAAGCAGCCAGAGTTCAATGTGTGGACACAAAAATTAGTTCTTGGCCTTGGCTTCAGGTAGTTATTCACACTGGGCTAGAATGTTGTTGTTTCCACTTGCATAGTTTAGTTTTACACAGAATACCTAAGTCAGTGGGTCTGTGGTAATATGGATGCTTTGGATGCTATAACATCAGATAAGTTTCTTTCTTTCTTTTTTTTTTTTTTTTTTTTTTTTCAGCCAAATGGTGGTTTTCATGGTCTCAGCATTATTTTTGCAGGCTCTTAGAAAAAGGGCATGTGGAGCCATATACAAAACTAATAAATCTATTCTCTGTGTAAGTAAAATAATGTACTGAAGACATTTGGAAGATACAAAATTTGCATGTATACTGTATATAAGGGTGTATATAAAGTTATCCTTTTTTCATTCCAGTGTTGAGTGAGAGGTTTCTCATTAGCTGAGCTAATTTCTTTACCCTGTAATCACAAGCCTTTGCTGCAACATTAATTCACCAATGCTGCTTTCTTCTATAAACTGGTTTTATATTGTAAACCTGCTACCTACAATTATTAAATAATTATTTATAATCATGTGATGAGGTCAATATAGTGTCTTGAAATCTCTACCACCAATGTAATTCGTCCATTACTTTTATATTTAGCTTCAGGGAAGTTCTTAGGACAATAGCAGAAAGCAACTGCAAGGTTTGGCAAATTATCTCAGTAATGATACCTGTCTCAATTACTAATGTCTTCTCCTATGAAACCTCTCGAGCTGCGTCTTCACAGTACACACTGATGTCAGAACTCTTGTCCAGTCTCCTATTAGGAAGGGCTAAGAAGCTCTGATTACAGCACTCAGTGTGTTTCCTAGTTCAGACTTCTAAAATCTTCCAACTTCCTTCATAAAACAATGTGATCTGGTTGGTTACCGAATACCCTCCTCTCTGGAGCCCACTTCTGCATTAGTAACCTTACTATTGCTGTAATAAAACACCATGACTAAAAAGACTGAGAATGGATCTCATAGGCTCATATATATGAATGTCTCGTCACTAACTTGTGGAATATGTGTCCTTGTTAGAGAAATTGTGTCAGTGGGAGTAGGCTTTGAAGTTTCAAAAACCCATGCCAAGCATAGTCTGTCTGTCTGTCTGTCTGTCTGAGCGACTGACTGTCTCTGCCTCTTTCTTTCCAACTTGTGTATCAGATACAGGCTTCCAGCTACTGCTCTAGGGGCATTCTAGCCTGCCTATCACCTTTCCCCCACCATTACAGTCACAGACTTACCTTTTGAAATTGAAGAAAAATTCTCAATTAAGATGTGACAAAGAGGGTTATTTATAAATTTCATTTATGCTTTCCATGCTGTTACTGTCTGTTACTGAGAAATTTCATTGAGATGGCAAAACTTAATTAGGGCTCCACAAGTCATATCATTCTTGTTTCAAGAATGAGTAATTAGCCATTCTGACTGGAGTGAGATGAGATCTCAATGTTGTTTTAATTTGCATCTTCCTAATTGCTAAGAATGACGAATACTTTTTCAGGTGTTTCTTAGCCATTTTTACTTCTTCTCTTGAAGACTTCCTGTTTAGATCCTCAGCTCATTTTTAATTAGATCATTTTTTAAAAAATCTGTGACACTGTTATTTTTAGTTCATTTGTGTATTCTGAAAGTAAATCCTTTGTCAGATGTGCAGCTGACTGTGCTGTTTCCTATTCTGTGTGTTTCTTCTTCACTCATTTATTGTTTACGGAGCTGTATAGAAGCCTGTTGGCTTTAGGATGCTCCACTATTTGATTGCTGTCCTTGGTTCCTGGGTAAATGCAGTCTTATTCAGAAAGTCCTTCCCTATAACTATATCTTGTTAAGTACTAACTATTTTTTTCTAGCAGTTTTAGTGTTTCAGATTTCAAGATGAGGTCTTTGACAACCTTTGTGCTAATTTTTTTGTGCTGATTTATATGGTTCTAATTTCACACTTCTGCATGGGAACGTCCAGTATTCCCCAAATAATTCATTGAAGATGCTGTCTTTTCCCCAGTGTATGATGTTTTTACCTCTTTGTCAGATGGCTGTAGTTATAAGTACTCATCTTGGGTTCTCTACTTTATTCCATTAGTTTACATGTCTAACTATAGTTCTATAATATACCTTGAAGTCTGGAATGACATTCTGCTCAGTATTGTTCCTTTTTCCTCCTAAGGACTGCCTTGTGTATTTGGATCTCTTTTGGTTCCATGTGAATTTTAATATTTAGTTTCTATTTCTGTGAAGAATTTGATGAATATTTTGATTGGGATTTTATTGAATTTAAGTTGCTTTTGGTAAGATAATCATTTCTACAATATTAGTTCTACCAAGCATAGGATGTCTTTTCATTTTCTAGTGTTTTTTCCAATCTTTCTCCAAAGATTTGAGAATTCTTTTCTAGAGGTCTTTACCTCCTTCATTATGTTCACTTTATCATGTTTTGTTGTCAATGGAAGTGTGTATGTAATCTCCTTTTCAGTGTATTTTTTGATATATAGCAAATGATATTTTGTAAGTTGATTTTGTGCCCTACAAATTTACTGATATTAAAAAACTGTTTCCAGAAGTTCTTGGTGGAAATTATTTATTTCTGTGTATAATTTTATATTCTCTGAAAATACAGATTTATTTCCTATCTGCATCACTTTATCTTCATTCTCTTTCTTTCTTGCTATAGCTAGTTTTTCCAGAACTATAAAAAAAAAGATAGGGAATGGTGGGACTTACTCCTGACATTAATGAGACTTATTTGACTTTTCCCCCCTTTAGGATAATGGCTATCGTTTTGTCATAGATAGTGTTAGTATGTTGAGGTATATTTCCTCTAGCCCTATAATCTCTAGGACTTTTATCATGAAAGCATGTTGAATTTTATTAAAAGCTCATGGTGTCACATGGGAAAAACCCTGACAACAAGTGCCAATGAAATTGTGGAGAAATTGGACCCCCCCATTCACTGTTGGTGTAAAAATAAGTTGTAGCACCCAATCTGGAAATCAGTATGAAAAATTTTCATAAAACTATAGATATATCATTCAACTATATAATGCCTTGGCCTATACCACAAATTCTCAATATACTATTTTATAGATACATACTCTGAAATGTTTATAGGCACACTATTAAAAATAGCCAAGAGTGTTTATAAACACACACAGACATATATACATATACATTTACATATATATCACATAATATATTTATATCTTAAGAAAGTTAAGCTACTTGCTCTAACAATGCTCCCGTAAGGACTGTAGACAAGTAAGACCTCTATTATTAGGCAAAATAAATCTTTTAAATTATTCACTAAAACAGTTCATGTGATTCCCAAATCAACAGAGATTATTGATATAGGCCTTGGTAGCTCCTTAGGGCTTGAGGATGGGCTGCGTTTGCTCAATATACCACACGTTTAGGCAACACGGATCAAACTGGATTTGGCTTGAAAACCTCTTCTCAGTGATCTAGTTCCTGTGCTTCAAGAAAGTACTGTGAACCTTTGGGGGACAATTAAATGGCTCTACCAAGCTGCAGCTCCATTGGAGCAACAAATTATTAAAATGATAAGATATGCATAATGTTTGGAGAAATTACACTTATAGACCTTAGAAATGAATCTATTTCCACCACTTTGTGAGGCCAGAATGATTCTTTACTGCATTCTAAGTCTTATCTGATGCCACAGATGAATGTGGCTACTGCCCTTCTTCAGTGAAGCCTCTCTTTACTGGACACAGTGCTGAGTCCATCGAATTCTGGGAGCCAAGCCCAAATAGATACACCTATACCACAGCTGCTACATCTATAGTTCAGGGAACAGTGTAAGATTCAGGACACCAGGAGGTCAGTTATGAACCAATAGCTTTATACATAAGACTGAGAACATGGCATTATCAATGGAAATGTTAGCATCAAAACACAGAGTACAGAGAACTAAAGACTGGTGGGTGCCCCCGACTGATTGTCCAATATAAAATGGCCATCATTGAAACCATATGCACTTAAAAAACTTGAACTTAGCAGGTTGTATTTGTATTTTTGAATTATCATTATGTCCATATGTAACAATGATAATCAAAGTAAAGTAGCTATCAGTTTAAAAGTGGGGGACACAGAGGAGGTGGAGAGAGGGGACATGGGAGGGTCATGATGGAGGAAAAAAGAGGGAAAGTGATACAATGGTATTTTATTTAAAGTGTCTATTAATTAGCACATCATTCTTTTAAGTAATAAAATTTCAAAAATGAAAAAATATTGTTCAACATTAAGTTGCTACTATATAAGTTCAGTGTTTATGCTTCATTTTCCTTTCTCCATCCCTCCCTTCCTCCCCCCCATTCCTCCCCCCTCCCTTCCTTCCTTCCTTCCTTCCTTCCTTCCTTCCTTCCTTCCTTCCTTCCTTCCTCCCACTTCTTTCTTTCTTTCTTTCTTTCTTTCTTTCTTTCTTTCTTTCTTTCTTTCTTTCTTTCTTTCTTTCTTTCTTTCTTNTCTTTCTTTCTTTCTTTCTTTCTTTCTTTCTTTCTTTCTTTCTTTCTTTCTTTCTTCCTTCCTTCCTTCCTTCCTTCCTTCCTTTCTTTCTTTCTTCCTTTCTTTCTTCCTTCCTCCCTTCCTCCCTTCCTTCCTTTCTTTCACTAAAGTCTTGCTCTGTAGTCCAACGCTGCCCTTGAACTGATGGGTGGTCCTCCTGCCTTAGCTTTTGAAGTTCTGGAAATATGGCTATGCACACCAGGCCTGACCATTCTGTTTCTACAGACTTTTAGAGCCAGCATTTCTTGTAAAGATTAGAACAATTAGTATTCATTAACGTTTTATTTTTGTCATATTCTGTCATTAGGGCAAACTTTATTTCAATACTTAATTACTGAGCAGTGGTCAAATCATAGTCTCTTAGCCTCATTTAAATAATTGAACTTGTAATATGCACTGATTTTTCAAAATTATTTTTGCTTTGCAATCTGTAATAATTATAATTATTAAGTTTTGAAAAGATTTAAGATGTTAGTGATGTTTGGGTAATCTTGAGTAATTAACTTAATCCCAAAGGTATGTAAAACTAGAACATTAGCACCTAGTTTTTTAAAAAAATATTGTTAGTTTAGTATGCTTTGTAGCTTTAACAGAAGAATTATGATGTAGTCTATAATTGTCTAGCTCTATAGGTATGTAATGAATATCATACTGTGTCAATGTGTCTGAATTTCTTGTAAATATCTAGACTTCATGATTTCTTTTACTAGACTGCCAGGTTCAATGTGATTATTTTGCATGTTCCATTTATTAGACAATTAGCTGAATTGATTAGCTCATGAATGCACTTGTGAGTGAGTTCTACAAAGGTATTATAGCCTTGTGGTGTTTATACTGAGTTAAAGCCAGGAGTGCTAGAAACATTGCCTCTGATATTGTACAGCTGAAAGCTTTCTCTCCTTCATTTATGAATAAAAGTCCAGTAAAAGAAAGAAGGGGGAAATGTTCTTGGAGTTGTGGACAATTTGTGTTCAGTAATCATTTCCTAATTTTAATTTCTTTGATATATTAAAAGAAGAAAAGAATCTTGGTAATTTGAAGTTTTTATTCACTTTAATTTCTGGTTTTATCTTTAAATATTGATAACAATTTTTCATATACATACACACATGAGTGTGTATGCATATGTGTGTCCATGTGTCTATGTGCATGTGTGTATATATGTGCAAGTGCATGTGTGTGTGTGTGTGTGTGTGTGTGTGTGTGTGTGTGTGCATAGTATATTATGTATGCAGCAGGATATCTAGCCCATGACTCTCAGGGGATTCTCATGTATCCTCTTTTACTCTACCATAGGCATACTACAATTATAGATTTATGTTATTACGTGTGCTTTGCATGGGTCCTGGAGACCCTGGTTTTCCCATTTCAGTGGCAAATGCTTTTTCACTGAAGTATTACTTTATCCTCTGAAAACAAAATTTGCAGCATGGCAAACAGTCAAATATTCAGAAACTATATGATTTAATCTTCATTAGTCATGATGTAATGAGAAATGGCTCACCTTCTTCTAGTTAGGGTTTATGAATCAAGGCATATGTTAGCATTATATTTTTGTCAATGTTTAACACTGATTCAGTGTTCTAAGTGCTGTCCACTCCCAGAACAGATAGTAAAAGTCAGTGTTGAAGTAAAAAAGAAAAACAAAACAAACAAACAAAAAAACCAAAAAGACAAGAACAGCAAATATTACAAAGTAGCAAAAATATTATAAAGATTTGGTTCTGCTCATTGAAAAGGTTACCAGAGTTCACAAACTTTAGTCAAATTAACAGAAGACCTAATTTAAAAACGTAGATTAATAGAAAGGTTATTAAAACAGGGGAGAAAGGTCAATTTATACTTATAAAAGCATGCACATCCATAACACATGCAAAGTCACAATATTTCAGGTTACACTAAGCAACAAAAATTACCTCATGCTAAGAAAGACACTCTGCTGTGGAATAGAACTGAGGTTATGTAGATAACAGCAGATGCTCCTGTATCCACGTGATTGTTGACAAACTGACTAAAGACATACATTGGAGAAAAGATATTAACATTACCAAATGGTACTGGGCTAACTAAAGTGTTATCTATATATAGATATAGGTAGAATAAAACCTGGTTCTTACTTCCTTATTTCTCTGTGTCTCTATGTCTGTCCTCTCTGTTTATCTCTGTCTGTTGCTAATCATATGTGTGTGTGTGTGTGTGTGTGTGTGCTTATGTTGGCAAACCTATAGATATTAACAAACTAGTATGGGACTACAGTTGTGGTGGAAGGGGGCTTCAAGGAAAGAGGGTAGTGGGCAGGAGGCACAAATGGTGTCAGGAGAATGAGTTAGGACACCTAAAGTTCCCAATGCAACACTATCAAGCTACAAACACTGTAGAACCCGTCTAAGAGTTTAGCCTATTTTGAAAATCTTAGAGCCACATAGGGAATGGAACAAATGGCAATGCAAAGGCAGGATGCATGATCTATCCTTGGCCAACATGAAGAAAGGGTATCATTGGTAAATGCCCCTCTCCTCTTCTTCTTGCTTTATTCTAAGATTAGAGGATGTTCAACTGGAGTGGGGAGGGTACACTGTTTCTTCAGTTGATAGAGACCTTCAGAGACACATGCCTTGTGGCTTCCATTCAGTGGTATGTGATATCATGCCCTCACAGGTTCTGAAGAACTTAACCAATGTCCTTTCACTGTCTATTCCTCAGGAAAGTTCACTTCTCCCTACTACTTCATGGCAGTCATACCAGGTACAGAAGGCACGGAGAATATTCCTGCTTTGCCATTAGCCTGCTTCTCAATCCCACCAAGAGATGTCAACATAGTGGACCACTTGTCTCTGATCCCTCTTTTTACTTACTCTGTGTTTCAGAAGTTAGCTATGTTTTTTATAAATTTTATTTAAACTTTTTTTACACTACAGTTTTTATCTCCCTTCCAGTCCTCTCTCTGTTCCACATCTTATATCTCACCAACCCCCATTCTCCCCCGCCATGTCATCTCCACAAGGATGTCTCCATCTCCCGACTCCCACCCAACCAGACCTCTCCACTTCCTGGGGTCTCCAGTCTCTTGAGGATTTAGGTGCATCTACCCTGACTGAAACCAGACCTGGCTGTCCTCTGCTGTATGTGTGTTGGTGGCCTCATATCAGCTGGTGCATGCCGCCTGGTTGATGGTCCAATGTCTAAGAGAGATGTAGATTAATTGAGACTGCTAGTCCTCCTACAGGCTTGCCCTCCTCCTCAGCTTAGGAGTTAGCTATTTCTTATTATTCTTATGCCTATAATTCTTTTACATTCTATGTTCACGTTTCACACTTTGATAACTCTTATCCCATCTGTGTTTCACAAGGTTAATGTGTTCAACAGAACATAGGTGTCTAAGTGAATCAAAACGCATCTTTAGAATTTAAAATACCATCCTCACAGCTACTGTGATGGATGCACTCAGGACTGGTTTGTCATTATTGTCCCTTCAATACTCAACAAGACTTTAAATGATAGGTCAGAAGGCATGCTTTATAATCACTTTACTCTTCCCAAACGTCAGGTACAAAGCAGAGAGGTGGACAAGCTTTTCAGATTGTTGAATTTTCAGATGATTGAATATTGGAAGGAGCCTGTTGAATTCAGAAAGTGCATGCACTTAAGCAACAGTGTTGTTAATTCATTATCAATGTAAAACAAGCACTTAACTCATCCTATTTCTCCTCCCTTGGTCTCCAAGAGGATGTTCATGGGATGTACTGTGGGAGTAGGGACAAAATTCTGTGGGAGAGGGTCAAATTCTGGACTGTAAAAAAATAAAAGTAATAAAAAATTGTGAGTTCTATTTTCTTACATCAGCCTGGTAAACTGTTTTATTCTAAGTATGCTATTTTTGAGATCTTTGTGTGTGTGTGTGTGTGTGTGTGTGTGTGTGTGTGTGTATCTGTGTGTGTGTGTCTGTGTGTGGGTGTGGCTTAAATAGAGTAAAAACTACTCTACTTAGCTGTCTAGTATTATGAAAATGCCTACAGAAAGAAGGAAAGAGGGGATTTGGAGGAGGCACCTTTTGGACCCCACCAATTGGAAAAGCTAGTCAGACTTACACAGCACAGACTACGACCTCAGGTGGACTTGGACTTGGAGGAACCTGCAAAGGGATCCAACTTTATCAATGAGTCCCAGCTGTTTGCAGAAGCAACAAAAGCAACTCAACTAGTTGTAGGAGAACTAGTGCTAATTAAAGCTTGACCTCTGCTTCTATTCTGTTTTCTATTTATATAAAAATATTCTGGAAAGTTGAGAAAATAATGGAATACTGTGAGCCCAAGGAGGAATTTTTATTTTTTTTACTATAAATGAGCAAAGGAGGTTTAAATCAAGACAGACATAAATAAAACCCGAAACAAAAGGATAGACAAGCTGAAACAAATGTATATCTGCTTCGAATTCAACATGCTTTCTTCATGGTTAATCAATATGATGGGATTTAGGTTCACCAAGGAAACATCCTTGAGCGTACTTGTGAGGGACTATTAGGTTAACTGACTTAGGAAGATGGGAGTCTCCACTTGACTAAAAAATATATGAGCTGAGCACATATATTCAATATTTTAAGAGATAGGGAAGAAGAATATTTTATAAAACTATTAATTTCCACTAATGTGGCTATGTATAAATTAATAAATTTTCTTCATTGCTCTGTTATTGTGATTATTGAGTGTAGAATGATTTGAGAAAGAGTTATGTAAACTCATTATATCTGCAATGATTGTTTTGTATAAAGATACACTAACTCATAATATTACGAGGAACTTAGGTTTTTGCTTTAGTGTTAAATACTTGGGAAATTGCCAGCATAGGGCCATTTGGTTAAGAAGACAGTGAGAATTCTTGACATGTTATATTTTATATAAGGAGCCCAAACAATTTCTAAAACTTGTTTTTTATTTGAGACATGATCTTACAATGAAGCCCAGAATGGCCTGGAACGCACTAGAAGGACCGATTTTGGATGAAATGTATAAGAAGCCTCCTGCCTATGTCTCTCGGGTGTTTGAATCAAATACTTCTAACTTGACATTCCTAGATTTAAAGTTTTAATACAGCAATTTCTGTTTTGGTAACAGAATAATGAGCTACATTATCAATGAGTTTTACAATTTTTGCTTTAAACACTTAGAGATGCCTTATTATTAGCTCTGAAACTTTCTGTGGGTGGTTTTAGAGCCCTCAGACTTTGACAGTTGTGCATGTAAGTGAAAATATCTATCTATCTATCTATCTATCTATCTATCTATCTATCTATCTATCTATCTATTTATCTATCTGTGATTGTATATATGTTCTGTTTTTATTTATCTCTATCTGTATATATTTACACTTTATTATTTTGTCTTCTCAGTAATATATACACAAATTTTATTTTTAAATGTACTTCATAATTCAAACATTTTTCTAAAGGTAAATTTGTCAATGTGAACATGTCCATCCTTTGAACAGAAATCCTACAATTTCCTATCAGATAACAGCTCTTTAATGTTTATTTTCATTTTTCATTGCTGTCAATTGCTTTGTAGCACATATCTGTGAAAGTGTCTTTCCTTAGGAAGATATTTTAAAGCTAATAAGAATTATTTACCTTCAAATTTCTGAATTTTTCTCATTCCACAGTCTGCACTCTATACAGGTGATTCTGAGAGAGAAGAAAGACCTGTTCCTACCCAGTTATTAGAGTGAAAAGAAGCAAACATCATACCTTCCATCAAAGTGGAAAAGCAACCTGAGAACACGTAGACAGTTTCCTCTGTATCACTTCAAGTGGAGTTGGAAATCACTGAAGCACAGTACAATCATCCTAACCTGGTCTGCTTGAGCTTCCACTGTGTTTGGGGGAAGGGTGAAATCATATCTCATTTTCCCTTGGGATCTAGTTAACTATATGGCAGTATTATACATGCTGCTTCTGTTTCCATAACAACCTATAAAAATAATTTACTAGTAAATATATGTAAACCACTGTGTTCCTATTCCTAGACTGAATTTGGCATCTCCCCTTTTCTGTTGGAGTTGTAGTAACTTTTGAATAGACACTCTCTGAGATTTATTTCTCTGCTCCTTTCTGGTTTTCAGATTTTACTCAAGCAATATTCGAAAGACCCATTCAGATCAGTTCTCAAGTGTTTTTCCTTATATCAACCACAAAATAATAGCAACTTTGTTTACCTCAGCTAGTAGCTTGATAAAAGCCATCTAATGTAACTAATCAAATAAACAGTAAATGATATACCTAATTGAGCCAGCATGCAAATTACTAGTAGCTTTCAAGAGAGCCTTGAATAGAGATAAAATATAAATGATATTTGTAACAACCTTAATAAAGTACTTAAATATGTTAAATATTTTTAATTTAATCATAGAATTAAGGAAATATGTATATGTCTAGTATATGTTCTTAATTTTCTATTGCTGTGATTAAAAAAGGAGAAAAACCTTGGTCAAAAGCAACTTGGGGAAGTAAAGATTCATTTTGCTTACATTTTCAGGTAATTGGGGGAGGTCAGGAAAGAGCTCAAGGCAGCAACATGGGGCAGGAACTGAAGCAGAGACCATAGAAGGACACTGGCTACTGGCTTAGTTTCCCTGCCTTTTAGAGACATTTTTCTTATATATCCTAGAACCATCTAAAATAGTCCAGGCTCTCCCACATCAATCAATAATTTTAAAAGTGCACTATAGATTTGCTCACATGCAAATATGGAGGCATTATTCAATTGAGGCCTCTCCACAGATGACTCTAGCTTGTGTCAAAGTGACATAAAAGTAGCCGGCACATATTCAAACGCAAGCAACCAAGTTTAAATGCTACCAAGACATAGCTTTTTATGTGTCTTTGCTTTTATTTATTTATTTATTTATTTATTTATTTATTTATTTATATTTTTAAATTGATATTTACATTTTCTTTATTTACATTTCAGATGTTATCCCTTTTCCTGGTTTTCCCTCCAAAAAATACCCTCTCCCTATCCCCTCCCCCTCCCCCTGCTCACCAACCCACCCACTCCTGCTTCCTGGCCCTGGCATTTCCCCCATACTTACAGATTCAGTATGGAGTAGAGACTGAAGAAATGACCATCCAGAGACTGACTCACCTGGGGATCCATCCCATATACAGTCACCAAACCCAGACACTTTTGTGGATGCCAACAAGTGCTTGCTGACAGGAGCCTGATATAGCTGTCTACTGATAGGCTCTGCCAGTGCCTGACAAATACAGAAGTGGATGCTCACAGCCATCCAATGGACTGAGCACAAGGTCCCCAATGGAGGAGCTAGAGAAAGGACCCAAGGAGCTGAAGGGGTTTGCAGCCCCATAGGAGGAACAACAATATGAACTAGCCAGTACCCCAGAGCTCCCTGGGACTAAACCACCAACCAAAGAGTTGATACAATTGATAGGACTCATGGCTCCATCTGTATATGTAGCAGAGGATGGCCTAGTCAGACATCAATGGGGGTAGAGGCCCTTTGTCCTTTTTATGTGTCTTATATTGACTGCTATTTGACACACATATATCATACTTACTCATGTCTGAATTGATCCGGGAAATATATGCAATGTTGGTGTTGCTTATGTTTGTCTTTGTGTCAGTAATCCAGTCTTAATGCCCCTCCCTATTCCAGTCACTATGAGTACATTAGGGTATAATAGCACTGTCCATGTTCAGTTCATGCAAAATAAGTTGTTGTGTAGATGTGTGCACTCGTTTCTTTATGGGGAGAGTTGTGAAGCCATATAGTGGCTCATTTTACACAGAGATTATTTATAAACCCGTGAGCCATTAATCCTATGTCTTAGATCCACAATGCAGTTTTCATTGATTTACACACATCATGCAGTTTTCATTGGTTTACACACTCAGCACTGCTTGGTACTGTTAGTCGTATTAGGAACTTTGGTGCTTTGCCATCCTACTTGGCAGTGGTGACTGAAGAACACCGCTTTAGTGTAAGCATGGCAAACCAGGTCTCTTAGGCATTCTGAACTAGGTAAGGCTCCTCCCTGCACATATATATGAGGTTATGTGTAATATATGAGGTTATGTGTAATATATGAGGTTATGTGTAATCTAGTTTACCAACTACATTAGAAAACCTTTCAGTATCGGTTCTTAGGGCCCTGGACACTTCGTGATTGTGATTCTCAATTTTGTTTTTTGTTTGGATTCAGAGCTTTAGAACCTATATAAATGTTAGATGTGGTGTCTTGTGCCTGCAACCACAGTGCTGAGGTAGTGCAACAGGAACATTGAAGGATTGAAGGGGTTTGCTGCCTAACCACTGTAGTATCCTAAACAACGAGTCAATCCAAAACTAAGGTGGAGAGCAATAGTGGAGGACCCTCAATGCTGACATCCCACCCCTACGCATGTGTGCACACTCATAATGACATGGACAACCAGCCCCCAAACACACACAGCCATACACACATTTTAAAAGAGATTTCACAAACTCTAAAACTTGGTGCTAACTGTTTCTATGTTTAGAAATCCGTATAGGTTGGAATCGTGAGGAAATATGCCTTAAAGTAATAAAAATGTTCATTTTAGAAAAAAACCACCCAGTTACCTCATTTATTTGCCACATGATGTGTGTTTTATGTTTTCTTTTCTTTCTATTAGTAGGAGACATGCATTTTTAACCATCTCCTATTTGAATATTTCTACAAAGCTCTCAAGGTAAGAAAAAATAATCTGTATGAAAAATGCTATCATACATCAGTTATTTTATATTAATGCTACTAAAACATTGGGTTTTAAAACATATGTGGAATCTTGTATTTGCTGAATCAGAAAATTGGTTTTTGATTTTTAAAGAGGTGTTATTAATATTATTATTTTCATGTTTTCTCAGTAAAGAAAGCATTTCCTTAGAAGTAAACACACACACACTCACACATACATACACACTCACATACACACTCACACACACATATACACACACTCACACACACACTCACACACACTCATACACACACACACACACACACACACACACACACACAGCAGGCACATAGAAAGACCATCACAATGCTGAGGAGGAAGTAAGATTCGGAAGTCTGATCTCTCACAGATGGCTGGGAATTTCAAAGGTCTGAGGGGTTCTTTCTTCTCCATTTTAGTGCTTGTTAGTTTGAACAAAGACAAATTTGTACTTGAGTTTTGGCATGGAAGTCTAACTTTAACTTGTGTGAGAGAACCTGTCTGTTTCTAGACATGAACCATCCCACAAACCTAAGACTCCACACTCAGCACCTATGGAATCGGAAACAGCAGGGAGAAAGAGAAAAACTAAAATCACCTATTTGTATTGGATGCCTCTGGATTTGTGCTTGGTTAATGTGGCAACCTAATCTTTGGGCATCTTCAACTGTGTGCCTGGATTTCCTTCAAATGAAAGGGATGTTCCACACTTCAACTGCTACATTTTCTCTGTTCATTCTGAAACCACATTTCATTTTTTTTTTTTCCTAGACGTTGGCTGATGAAGTTTGCACTTTCTGTGTGGTTGGCAGAGTCTGACACAATTCACCCAGACACATTTCTTTCTCTGGTTTACCTGCATCTAGACTTAGTGTGATTGTTGTAGGGTCTTTTGTAAAACCTCTAACTCCTTTTGTTTAGTTTTTGCCAAAGTTGTAAAAATAGTCCTGGCTTGCTGAACTCCTCACAAAACTCCTGAGAAGGCACTTTCTGTTTTATTGCCTGATCCTTTTCCTCTGAAGAAATTGACATATCAGTTCAGAAATGACATTTCAAGAAGTGACCTAGAAAAATAAAGGATAGCTTTCACTGTAAGTAAAGTAAATTAGTTTGGAAAGTACTTCATTTTTTGTCATTTGGAGACTATTTTGCAATAGTATGCATTGTGGCCTTTAACAATATATTCTGAGGAACGTGTTTTCCCATTCAACTTGATAGATATACAAAGGCTACAGGCAGGGAGGAGGGAAAAACAGAATAAATGAAGAGAAATTGTTTATTGTTTATACTCCATCCTCCTATTAAGTTCTTCTATATAGGCTATATTTATGTTAAGATGTCCAATTTTAAAATATCAATATAATTTGATATGACATGTTAGTTTGAACTATATATTTTGTTTGTTTTGTTAAAGGGGACTATAAATGGCCATTTCACTTTATTATAAAGAAAGGAGTATTGAATTTCATAAACGTATGACACACGAACAGATAAATCAGTGTTTAGATTATTATGCCAGAGGATCGGAAAGTGAGCATTTGCTGGCTTCTGTAGGTATCATAGGATGATTTTGTTTCCTTTCATAGTTTGTATTAAGAGCTATGTTAACATATTCCCCACAAAGAAATGTTTGTATATGACCAAGTAATTATGTTAGATTTGAGCATGACATATATACCATTGGAGAATTCACCTAGCTTGCTGGGGTATTTGCAATAAAATAATGAAAAACTGTCTATTCTGTAAAGTGACATCTTGATTATTCAGTTTGACAGGATTACCTAAGAGATAAGCCTTTGTCAGCTTACCCCAGAACCATTATCTAGATTATGTTAATTGCAGTGGAAATACTCATCATTGTGGGTGGTGTCATTCCCTTGGCCAGGATCCTGAGCTAAAAGAAAAGAGGGAAAATAACCTGAGCTTTAGCATTTATTTCTGTTTCCTCAGTGTGGATGCAAAGTGATCTACTGCTGTCTCCTCCAGCCTCCATTACCTCCATGAGTTTGGAACTTTGTTGTAGAAAACTGCTTGAATACTTTAGACAGAGCTTATGGGGCCTTTCTGCTGGGAGCTAGAAGATAAGATAGCTGAGAGAAACAAAAAGTAGATGTGGTGGTATGAATGAGAAATGTCCTCCATAATTTGGAATGTTTGATAGCTTGGTCTCAGTGAGATATGCTGTGGTTCAGACTTGTGTGAAGAGAGAAATCATTAGAGATTGCTTAGGAGAATTCATAGCCTTGCACCACAGGTAGTTTTCTCTCTATGTTTTGTACTTGTGGTTGAAGAAATGATCACTAAGACTCCTGTTCCAGATACCTTCTGTCATGCCTCAACCACCATTAAGGATTCTCCATCTGAAACCAGAAGCCAAAACACATTATTTCTTCCTTAATTTGGCTTTATCATGGAACTTTATCAGAGAGGTAGAAAAATTACTAATATGGAAGATGCCCAGATCATGAGATTCCATAGGGAAGCAAGGACTCCTTTTCAAAGACTGACCTCCAGGCCATTCATGGTGTATTCTGGTAAAAGATCTGACTATATCATTTGTATTGAAAACTTGCCTTGCAATGAGCAATGTAATGGATATGTTGCCTTAACTGCAGATTTTTCAAGACATCATGGCACTCAGAGCTAATTCTCAGAGCTTTTATGAAGACCACAAGGAGATAGAGCAAATACAATTGTAGGTACTCCTGAGTGAACAAAACCCTGATGAGTGTGTGTTGGATACATCGACCTGGGCATGTCACGTGCTATAGCCTTCAACGGGAGGAAAAATGGCGAAGCCTTTCCTTCAGGTTCATGTGTGGATATTAGTAGTTGGGGTGGGGGGAGTGTTCACTAAAACGTTCTTCCCATGATGTTTACAGCCTAAAGATTGCTTCCTTACACAGACAACTGTTTTCAAGGTTAGCTTAATCTCTCTTTGATCCAACTATGTACTCTAAACCCTACTTCCATTTTTATCTGTATGAACAACCCTGTCTCCTTGTTGAGCAATATGCAATAACTTCATCTCTCTGTTGAACTCTATTTATGACAAACACACTGAGCTTTTAGGGTGTTGAGGCTTCTGCCTCAGAGAGCATCCAACCATACTCAACTCTCTCTGTCTGTTTGTGTTGTCTTTATTTCTTTACTGCCTCAGTCTGGTCTATCCCTGGAGCCACACAAAGTTCATGGAAAAAGGGCATTTAATGAAAACAGTTCTGTAAGGATAGTTGTGTGAACAAAATTAAATTTGTGGACAAGGGGAATGAAGGGACCAAAGCATATGTAGTTGATAAAGAGAAACTTTACTTTCTTCATTGGGAAAATGCATCCTCCTCATCAGGACAATAGAAAAGATATTCCGAAGGGAAGACCCTGCCTATCAACCACTCTAACTTATTAAAATATAAATGTATTTTAAAGGCACAGTCTAGAGCTTAGGTTGATGGATAAGGGCTTATCTACACAAAGCCAGCTGCTGAAGGAAGTGAATTTGTAGGATCAGCCAGGGATGCATAAAGAAATCACTATGGCCGTGGACCAAGTAGGCTAAATATTCAGTTGGTAGCATAACTTGGCAGCACAGTCCACATGGCACTGGCTCTGCAAACAGGAAAGATACATGATTGATGGGTACACAGACATTTGCTGTACTGCATCAGAGAGCTGTTGAGACCAGGAATCTGTAAAGACAAGCTGCAGCTGTGACAGAGACCTGAGGGTATTGAAGACACCAGGTCTGTGGGAGTGAGTCACATCCTGAATGATTGTGTATTATTTGGCATGGTCACAGCTACAACAAGGATTCCAATGTCACAGACCTATGATAGAATCCGGCAGGTGGCAAAGTCTTCCTCTAGTCCATAAGTAGATGTCAATAGTGTGTGCAGAAAAAGTCCACTATAGCTTTCTTCTCCTTATGTTTTCAGCCAGAAGACTGAGGTTTCTCTACCAATAGTAGCCAAGCCTGCTTCCTTGTTCTGCACTATGTAATAACCCTGCCTCCCAGATGAACAGCATATAACAAATATGCCTCAGTTCACCATCTGAGAGCCTAGAATCAGATGCCAGCTTTTCTGTCCATTTGTTGGCGTGTCTGGCATTTCTTCAGTCCTTGTCTGCGTATGTGATGTCAATCCCTTGAGTAACGGGAGGATGCCTTACACAGCCATGAGATATCTACCAAGGAATGCTGCACACATGGAGTGGACTCAGAGGGAAAAAAAAAGACCACCTGTGCTGCAAACAGGACTTCTGGTGGAGCATCCCAAGCCACTTTGTAGCCTAGATGACTTCCCCATGCGCTTACTTAAGAGGGTTAAGATCGCAGATTAGGTAATTGCCTTGTGGGGTCTTTGTTCCTCCTAAACCAGTACTTTTGCAACTGAGTTATATCTTTTGTGTTAGAGAGTCTTTGAAAAGTGAATTTATGTCTTGAAATTTTCCTGAGGATGAAGCTCTTTGAAGAAAGGCTAGCAACACAGCGCCAAAACCTATGTCTGACCCACGCTGTGACGTTTACTCCTCCATTTAAAGAGCTCGGTACCCTACCCACTGAACTGATTCTTTGAGTGTAATTGAAGATTAAAAAAATCTTAACACCTGATAGTATCAAGGAATAAATACTATGACACAATATTTAGGTTATTATTAAATTTCCCAACGTTCAGCTTAGAAAGATCTTTTCACAGCTCCTTTCTGCGTATCACACATGTTCAAGGTGACAAAAACCATTCTCTTAAACATGATAGTTCACAAAAGGGCATTCTGACATGGAGATCCTGTATGAGAGAGTGTTCTGATTTGCTGTGAAGGAAGAGTGCATTTCTTGGCTGAAATCAACTTTCTCAGGAACTATCAGTTTGCTTGGTGTTTGAGAGATCTAACTGATTTGTGCCACCATGTGTAAGCCATCCACTCTTATAACAAAGTACATGGTGAACTTGACTATAACTGTTATTTTCTATTCCTGGGACAATCTCATAAAGGAAGCTCTGCTCCTGTGGCATTTCTAGCTGTACCTCAATGCCAGCCCCAGATTCGCTGAGTGGGGCCATAGAATCGCATTTTGCTTTCTGTGTACTAATTTTAGCTCGACGATTTCTGAGACCTCACCTCATCATGATGGAATATCCTCATAAATGATACCTCAGATTGCATTTCAGAATCATTCTCTTAGATTCTTAAGGTGGATATTTTATAACCTATGATGTACTTTCTATTATACATCTCTAACTTGATTTTTATAGGCTGTTATTTCATGACCACATTTATTTTCTATTTATTTAACTTTTAGATATGGGGCTGCCTTTCATAGATGGTAACTGATGACTTTCATGGTTGTTACCAAATCTGGTTGATTCTTTTTCAGTTTTCGTCTCATGACATGTGCAGCTATGATGTCAAAGATCCTTTGAATTAGGGCACTGAGCACCGTAATGCCAACGCAGTTATGGAGTCAATGCAAACATTACATATAGCCATAGAGCATGTCAACACAGTCCAATGAAGTGTAAAACAAAAGAAATCACTAATCTACAGTTTGTGATTACATCAAAACTTTTCACCAACCTTCTAAACATCAATAGCGTGCAGTGTCTATGCCTCTTTGACATTTCTGTAAGATTACAGTTTATTGTTAGAGATGCGAGGTGAAAATCCTGTCTTGAAAGAGTTGTCTTTTCTAGATATATAGATATTGTGGCAGATGCTCTAGATAGCCCTTTGATTATAGGTTAAGAAATTATTTGGCTAACATTTTGTAGAGAGATTTTAATAGTATTCTAACAAGTATCTAATATTATAGAAAGTAGAAAACAATGGTTTGACTTATGTATGTAGCAGATATTTTGGTAATGTCATTCTATATAAGAATAAATTATTAGTCATAGTGTTCCCATTATTAAAAGTTTCATTAAAATGCAGCCAATAGGTATTGCTCAGTAATAGCATGAAGTAATGTCCAATGCTGTCTTGCTCATACTTCAGAACCCTCTGACAAAATTCCTACCAAATCCAGACTGGAAGTATTATTCTGTTCAATTTTTAAGCTCTTTTTCTTCATGACGTTAGGAGAAGGTTCCATGGGTAGTGGAGCTGCTCCCTGCCCCAGTCTTTCTTCCCCCTTTATTAATCCTCCCTATAAACACTCTTACAGACATCCTTACAGGTGTGGATTAATAATCAATGTGCTTCTCAGTCCCCACAAGTAGACAGGTTCAATGGCCACGATAGTTTTATATTTCAATTACAAATGTATGTTTCCAGGCCTTGCACCATAGTAACCTAGATATTGGGATGTAGGCTGCTCTACAGAATAATGCCTTTTGATCTCATACTATACCCATGGTACAATATCTATGTGGTTCTTAGTTTTCTTCTCAGCCATCCTTTGTTTTGAGTGTATTCAGCTAACATAGCTGAGCTTAGTGATGGGCTCATACTATATGTAATCATAAGACTCTCAAAGAATTAGACCAATGGCGTAGAAAAATATCTTGAAATTATCTTCTACAAGCATGGAATCTCCTGGTCATGCTAGGGGATAGAGCTCAAAAGTTAGAATTGGGGATTTGCAAGGCTTCGCGGAGCAATTGCGTTTAGATATGTGTCCTCTTGTTTACTCTGTAGTGCTTATATTTAAATAATTGGAAACCCAGACAGAATTGTACTGTATAAGATGGATTTATGTTACAGAAAGCATTCATAATTCAATTCCAGGACAGCCAGGGCAATACAGGGAAACCCTGTCTCAAAAAACCAAAAAAAAAAAAAAAGTTTTCATAATTCAAAACATGAACTCGTGTCTTCTGTGGCTTGTCTGTAATGATACAATTTGTCAGCTCCTGTAATGTTCACTACATGTGTAGAGCAAATCCGATCAAGGGCAATGATCTTTCAACACAAATAGAAAGCAATGATTGCTCACTATAAGATGAAATCATTAGTATCTGGGTTTGGTGGCTGATGATGGGATGGATCCCCAGGTGGGGTAGTCTCTGGATAGTCCATCCTTTCATCTTAGCTCTACATTTTGTCTCTGTACTTATATCCTTTCATGGGTACTTTGTTCCTTATTCTAAGGAGGAATGAAGTATCCACACGATGGTCTTCGTTCTTGGTTTTCTTGTGTTTTGCAAAATGTATCTTGGGTATTCTAAGTTTCTGGGCTAATATCCACTTATCAGTGAGTGCA
>NC_034600.1:74195867-74207203 GCF_900095145.1 Mus pahari | reverse complement strand
AGCACAGGGTAAGGCCAGGGCCAAGAAGTGGGAGTAGGTGGGTAGGGGAGCAGGGGCATGGGGAGGGTATGGGGAACTTTCGGGATAGCATTTGAAATGTAAATAAAGAAAATATCAAATAAAAAAAAAGAAAAAAATGCAGGGTCTGGGAATTAAAACATAGCCAATGATAAAGATGTCCAATATGTTGAAATCATGAGAAATTTAGCATATACCTGAAGCAAATGGGTACTCTTGCATGAGCATTTGGATCTGTGATCAAATTAATTCCTTATTACAATAACAAAACCAACTCCCTGCAGGGAGGAAACAAATACATCTTCTAGACTCTCCCCAATGAAAATCCTGTCAATGCATACGTGACCCAAAGAAAGGCAAACAAAATAGAAAGGAAAAAATTGGAAATGGAAATTTTTTATTTTATAAAAATAAAACCTTATATTTATAAATGATCAAGTTCTACTGCCATTTCTATATGAAAAATCAAAAAGGATAAAGGGACAAAAAATGATTTTATGCCCATATTATTTCCAGAAACATGGAGAACATTTAGATCAACTCTTGAAACCCAGAAGCATCAGGGCTGGGTTTGGAAGATCTTAGATCATGTTGATACAGTGCCTGAGGGGGTTGAGAAAATCTCCAGGTCTTTCTTGGTGGCTAAAACTTTACAATACAGAGTAGCTGAAGCTAGTCCACCCTTGAATAGAGCAACAGAAGAGGCTCTCTACATCTTGATGGTTGCATTTAAAATGCAGGGCTCCAGGTTCTCAAAAAGACAGAGGAGGGTTATAACTGGCAGGAGTTTTAAAAATGATTTACATTTCAAAGGTACATAGAAATAATTGACAAGAAGAAATTTGCCAAATCAAATGCTTAGGAAAGGGGATGTAGCGCCCAGAGGCAGAAGAAACCTCCCAGACTGTTCACATGGAGGGGAATGTGCAGGTGTCACTACCTCAGCTCTACATAAAATCCACTCAGAATTCTCATGAATTACACAGAGCAAGATAGAATGGGCTTAATTCTCTCTCTTGTCTTTTATAAAAGGTTGCTCTTTGATCATCTTATACATCCACGTATGCATAATGTATTTTGAACACACACACGTCCCAACAGGTCTTCTCACCCTCTGGCTTCCATTTAACCCTTTCCTCTTCCCAACCAGCTCATTTTCTAATTTCATATCTTTTATCTGGGGGTAAGAAAACACATAAATTAACTGTGCTGAAGTCTAAATTATATTTTATTGGCTTTTATACCCTCTAACAGATTGAATTGAGCAAATATATACAGAACCTTCAACTATGCATACGTTCAACATAGACAATCTAACAATAATCTAAAAATAATCTAACAGCTTTTCAAGTTTTTATTATGCAAATATAAATGAATAGACATCACTATTCTACATTAATGAAACAACAGTGCTTAAAATCACTTCATTTAAAAATTATATTCTTTGAGAATTCTATACGTGTATATTATAAGTTTTAATAAAAATCTACCTTCAATTCCTCTCCTCTTTCCCTGACAACTTTTCTATAACAATTTACTGTGCTCTTTATCAAACTGCTGAATCCACTTAGTGCTACCTGTGAGCGTAAGGGTGCCTGGGAGCTTAAGGACCACAGTGCATAAGTAACTCGTCAGTGGCTGAATACTGGAAGAAAACTGATTCTCCCAGCAACCATTAAAGACCAATAGAGCTCTGCTAGGGTGTGGATATAGAGTCCCTGCTACAACCGTATTAGGAGTTTGGCTGGTTTGCTCTTTTGAAGGTCTTGTGCATGCAGTCACAACCACTGTTATTTCATGTGTGCAATGGCCCTGTCATGTCCGGCAAACAGTATTTCCCTGCAAATGTCCAACTCCTCTGACTCTTACAATCCTTTGGCATACACCCCTCCCAAAAGCTCAGGGTTTCATTTTATTTCCTTCATTTCCATGTAGTTTCCTTTTGTGACCTACTGGGTTTACCAATCCTATGAGGAATTGGATCATGAGGTTGTCAGAACTGAGATATCCGTGACAGTCTTATCAACTGGCTGTTTGAAGCTAACTAAATGTTTCTTGAATTATTCTGTGAACTCCTCAGTATGATGATATTTTCTAAAACTGTAAGTATAGTAAAAACTTTCTCCCCAATTTCAGCATTATGGAGAACACTGCTGGAATAAGTTTCTTCTAAAGTATCTAAAGTAATTTAACTGATAAAACAGTTTATAGAAATACTAAAAATGACATTTGAAAAAAAATATAGAAATAAAAAAAATTACAGTCTTTGAGTTGCAAAAGAGGCTATTTACCAGGTAAACAATGACCTTCCATAAAGAGCATTTCTTTGTTTCAGGTAGGTTTGAAGTTTGCAAAAGTAAATTTTGTGTTTCTTTGTAAGTATAAATATATATGTAAATTATGTAAGAATATATAAGTATGTGACATATAATTTAATATGCACATATATTAAGCACTTTGCACAATACAATTAAGAGA
Source organism: Mus pahari (assembly GCF_900095145.1). Lineage (NCBI taxonomy): Eukaryota > Metazoa > Chordata > Mammalia > Rodentia > Muridae > Mus > Mus pahari. The sequence continues at coordinate 74,204,707 of NC_034600.1, read as the reverse complement.
AGCAGAGAAGAAATAATAATGCAGATGTGCCCAAGTGTCTTGTGCTTTAGAAACTTGCAGCATGTTTGTGAAACTTGCAGCATGTTTATTCTTTGTACAACTGTGCAAAACTGAAGGACATAGGATGAGAGTTCCAAATAAGGACATTTAAAACTCTTTGGAGAGAGAGAGAGAGAGAGAGAGAGAGAGAGAGAGAGAGAGAGAGAGAGAGAGATATGCAGAAGTGGACTTAATCAAAAATTTCTGAAATGTGACCTGTCCCACAAAACAAGCTTAAATGGGGTGTGGCACAGGAAGAGATCATTTGTGATTCTGGAAGAAGTTGGAGCAGCAGGTTCTAAACCTCTATTCCACAGCAGTGATTTAGGGGCAAATGTGAATCTCTTATAGAAGCAGAATTTCTCACTGTGCACCAAACTAGTGCAGTATCAGAAGACCCAAGTGAGGCATAAGAGGAAGGGTTCAGGCAACAGTCAGGACACAGACACTTAACTATTGGCAGGGACTCAAAAGAGACACAGAGAAATGCAGTGCTGGTAAAAAATTCAGTTTTCATTTCCAACATCATGAGTTTCAACAGTCTACACATGAATTGGAGGAAAATTCAATTTACCAAATTTTCCTGGAACTGAAAAGATCATTTTTTTTGTTATCATGTAGGATGGAGCTCAAGTTGAAAATTAAATTATAAAAAGTTATGTTTTGCAAGATTAAAATGGTGCTGTAAAAATCCCCATCTGCCATCCAAACAGTCCACCTCCCTTCATCCCACCACCAGACACAATCACCACTGATTTTAGGAGAACTTCCTTTCAGGCTTTGAGATAGCAAAAGTAAATATATTAACATATATCCTTTCAATAACTGCTGGAAGAAATAGTACTCTGTCCAAATGTTGGGATGTAATTTAAAAAATTCCTAGATTTGTTCCAGCTGACTTATCAAGAAATCATCGGTGAGGCCGGAGTGGGTGATTAGGTGGGCGAGCCCTCTCATAGAAGCCAAAGGGAGGGGCAGAGGGGGGATGGGATAGAGGGTTTGTGGGGGGGAAACCTGGAAGTGGGGATTATCATTTGGAATGTAAATGAATAACCTCGTGATTAATTGTGTGACTCAGGTCAAGCATTTTGCGTTGGGAACCGCAAAGTACTATGTATTTAACAAACATTTCCCTACTTAGTAGTTTCTTATTTATTTATTTATTTATTTTTTCTGAGACAGGGTTTCTCTGTGTAGCCCTGGCTGTCCTGGAACTCAACTCTGTAGACCCGGCTGGCCTCGAACTCAGAAATCCGCCTGCCTCTGCCTCCCAAGTGCTGGGATTAAAGGCGTGCGCCACCACCGCCTGGCTACTTAGTAGTTTCTCACTCTGAGTCTGAGCTCCTTTTAGTGAAGTCCAGTAGCATTGCAATCCCCTCCCTTTTCCCCTGTGAAGAGCTAGCATGAGCCTACCCCATCCAACCTTACTGTAGGGACATTGTCTAAGACACCATCCCCCTTGCTCTTCCTGCTCTGGGAGAGCCTTGCACTGCTGTAGTTTCACCTTGATTTTAAACATTATATCTTCTTCAGTAATATTTTATTTAGTTTTTTTATTTAATCTTTTATTTATTTATTTTACGCTCCAGATTTTATTCCCCTCCCGGTCCACTCTCTGACTGTTCCACATCCCATACCTCCTCCCCGCCCACCCTGTCTCCACGTGGATGCCCCCACCTCTCCACCCCACCTGACCTCTAAACTTCCTGGAGCCTCCAGCCTCTTGAGGTTAGGTGCATCATCTCTGAAGGAACACAGACGGCAGCTCTTTGCTGTATGTGTGTTGGGGGCCTCATATCAGCTGGTGTATGCTGCCTGGTTGGTGGTCCAGTGTTTGGGAGATCTCAGGGGGTCCAGATTAATTGAGACTGCTGATCCTCCTACAGGATCGCCCTCCTCTTCAGCTTCTTCCAGCTTTTCCCTAATTCAACAACAGGGGTCGGCAGCTTCTGTTCACTGGTTGGGTGCAATTTCAGCCGTTTGTTGGATCTTCCAGAGTATGATCATGCTAGGTCCCTTTTTTGTGAGTGCTGCATAGCCTCAGTAATAGTGTCAGGCCTTGGGGCCTTCCCTTGAGCTGGATCCCACTTTGGGCCTGTTGCTAGACCTCCTTTTCCTCAGGCTCTTCTTCATTTTTGTCCCTGTAGTTCTTTCAGACAAGAACAATTATGGATCAGAGTTTTCAACTATGGGATGGCAACCCCATCCCTCACTTGATGCCCTGTCTTTCTGCTGGAGGTGGGCTCTCTAAGTCCTCTCTCCTCACTGTAGGGGCATTTTCTCTAGGATCCCTTCCTTTGAGTCCCAAGAGTCTCTCACCTCCCAGGTCTCCGGTACATTCTGGAATGTCCCCCCCAACCTCCTACCTCTGGAGGCTGTTTTGATCCTTTCTTTTAACCCTCAGGGCTTCAGTTCTTTCCCCCACCCAATACCTTTGAGGGGCTGCTGAGACAATACAGAAGCTAAGATTCCTTTTTGCTCTTCCAAAGAACTCTTCCAGTTGTTAGCATCCATGAGTCCAGTTCAGGAGCACCTGTAACTTCAGCTTCCGGGGATTCTATGCCCTCTTTCAGCTTTTACAGGTATCTGCAGACATGTGGTATGTGTACACAAACAGATATAACATGGATATGCATAAGTTAAAAATAAAAATAAAACTTTAAAAAACATTAAAATAAATTACTACCTTTCTATCGTTAATTACTGCTTTTCTATTCTTTCCAATGATTGATTGACTATGTTATAAGTAATAGAATGATAATATTGAATTAAAATATGTCTAAAAGTGTCCAGATATTAGCAAAGGAATATTTAGTAGAAGACACTTTGTACATTGTACCACCAGGCTTCTGATTTCTTCAAGACGAAGTTTAAGAGTTTGATTGAAATAATATTGAAAGACTGGAGAGATGGCTCAGCAGTTAAGAACACTGACTGCCCTTCTGGAGGTCCTGAGTTCAATTCCCAGCAACCACATGGTGACACATAACCATAAGTAATGGGGATCTGATGCCTTCTTCTGGTGTGTCAGAAGACAGCAACAATGTACTCACATGAAATAAATAAATTTAAAAAAATTTAAAAAAATATTGAATTTCCAAAACACCTTTCACTTGTGTTTATGTATATAACTGGACCACCTTGGATATTCCAATGAGATTTTTCTGTGCTAATAGGATCTAGGTGAAGGAGAGGAGCCCTGAATTTAGGTTGCTTATCTATTTTTTAATCATGGAGAAATTAAGTTTTCTAGTAAGCACATCTTTTTCTAATGTCTGTCAGTTCCATGCAGAAAGTCCTCCCGGCTGCCAACAACACACCAGAGACCTGTCAAATCAATTCAAAGTAATCTTTATATTGTGTCAACTCAAGTACCTTTCAAACTGGAATCTTCTCTTCTTAGCTGCTATTACATATTTTTAATGCAAATTAGCTTTCCTTCTCTTGGCAAACAGCTTTCTTTCCCTCACAGTCCTTTGCTTTGCTACAGATTTATTCTCCATAGGCAAGGGTTTCTCTTTAAAGAACATTTATTCTGATTCCTTAACTCTGGTTTTCTTAACGGATATTTATATTCTGTGTTCCACAGTGGAAAACTTGTGTATTTTGTTTCACTAAATTGGTCACACACTATGCTGTGTTCCCAGCACTGGTTCGGTTCAGTGAGTGCAGAGAATCAGTGTGGAGTCCAGCAAACAAGATCCTGGCTGGCAGGGAACCTCGCTCTTCCTAGAAAGGCAGAGACTAGAAGGGAAATAGATACAGAATGCATTAGAGAGTGAAAATATCAAGGGAGAAAAGGGAATAAAAATATGATATAAGGACTATACAGATATACTAGAATATTTAGAAACAGTACCAAGGATGAATGTTATTCAACCTGTAACTGAATTTAGATTTTTTTTTTTTTAAATCTCTATTTAGGTTGGCGGACCGGAAATAGCAAACAGTATTCTATTTGTGCTGAGAAGGTTCAGTTTAAGTGAAGTTGTCTTATGCAGGAAAATGAATCTCTAGCATTGATAGGTAGCTCTGGGTGAAGCTTCTCCCGTGGCAATGGTTAGTAACTACTGCTCACTTGAGTTCAGTCTGAACTGCTTAGACCATGATACTCTGCCTTGTCCAACGTAAGTTATGATTTTCATCTTGTGGTGTGTTCTCATTCATTTCTCTGCTTTAATTTTAAATTTTTTTCTGGAATTTTGTTTTATGTAAGAGACCGAGAACTCAAACTATGTAATTTTCTCAGGTAGACAAATGAAGGTAAATTATGAAAAAAAAAAAAAAAAACTAAATGGAAAAGAACACTTTGAAAATCTCATTTTGAGATTTTATTTTTCAAATTAATACAAGTGACATAAAACTAAGAGAAATGTAAACAAAGTCGCACACCTGAAATGCAAATCAGTGTGGTTCATACAGAGTAAATTAGACTTCTGTGAACAGATGATCCAGAAAGAGGGCCATGTTTTAATTTTATTAAAGTTTTATTTGTGTGTTTGTCTGTATTGCATGCGTGTGTGCAGAGGTCAGAAATGGGAGTCAGACGGCTTGGAGCTGTAGTTACAGGCTCCTGTGAGCGGCATGTGTGGGGAACCCAACCGTTCCCCCCCCCCCCCCGAAGAGCAGCTAACACTGCTGAGTAATACCTCCACCCTGGACTTCATTTAAGTTTCCAAAATCTAGATGATTCTTCCTTAAGAGAAATGTAAGCATGAGATTGTGTCTGCTCTTGGGTTGTAGATGAGAAGCTTTGGCCTCTGACACTGTCTTGGTGAGGGTTGAGGTGCCAGGTTGAGCACATACTTGGTAGGATACCAGGCTATGTCACCTGTAGCTGATACTCTACAGGGAGTCTAATGGTCTGTTCTTCCAGGCAGTCAAGTTCCAGAATAATTGTATACTGCAACCTGCAGCTTTCTTCTAGCTGGGGGAATACAACAAAGATGGCTACAGCATGTATTTGAGAGATGAGAATGGCCATGTTATACAAATGATACCTCCTCTTTTGTTGAGGGATTCTGTTACTGGCAGAATTTTGTGACACGTGTCTCCATGTCCTAAGCCTTCCATGCAAGACTTGGCATTAGCATCTTGGTTGAGGTGGCTTTCAGCCAACAGTCTGCAAAACATTGGGGACTTCACTCCTTAGACACAAAAGTTGTTCCAACACCTTGAGTGATCTTATGATCACTTAGATAATCCATACCTACACTCCTGTAAGAAAATAGATTATATTTATTTTAGCTTGCAAGTGGGTGATATTTCAAGATACAGCAATTTAAAAACTAACATAGAACCTACAAAGGAGGAACTAATGATTGTCATAAAGACAAACACTAACAATTTATCTAGTAATTCCTATGTAAATAGTTAATGTTCCATTTCCTTATGTGCATGTGTAAAGATTTATGTACAAAAATCGTTCATTGCAGTAATTTTATGTAACTTCAAGGCAGAAAATAAAATTTCTATGTCCATTGATGTGTTGGTCATGTATAGATGGATAATAATAATTAGATGCAATTATTAAAGAAGTGATAAACTCAGAGGGTAATTAGTATAATAAAAGAAGAAAAATAGTGTATAGCATAGTGTATTAAAAAATTGATAGATGAGCAAAGATAAAGATTTTACATTACTTTCTATTCTTTGGATTTGTTCATATTACAAATGAGTTATGATTTTCCTTATAATGTTATTCTTTCTTTGTCAATTTCACACACATATATATAATGTACTCTAATTAATCGTTCCTCTCTCTCTCTCTCTCTCTCTCTCTCTCTCTCTCTCTCTCTCTCACACACACCTCTTATCTTCCTTCCATCCCTACCACACCCATTTCCTAGGAACTACTTTTACTTCCCAAATTCTTACCCCCCTTTTTTTTCTGTGTCACATTGCACTTAAAGGTCATAGTGTGAACACTAAATTGAACTTATCAATGAGGGACTGGTGGGGTACAAAACTGAAAAAATGATTCTATCCTTTCCTAAAACTATTATTATTAAATAGTCTGGCAGGCCATTCTACAAGGTCCAGTTCCATGAATGTCTTGACTGTTCTTGTCTTCCCCATTCTTGTGCAGATTCAGTGTAGGTATCTGGAGTTGCTGTGAGTTCATGATTGCAATGTCTTTGTCTTGCTCCTAAGATAGCATTTTGTAGCTCATCTCTCGATCTCCTGGCTCTTGAATTCTTTCTACTTCCATTGCTCTGCAATGTTCACTGAGCCTTAGAGGAGAGGATGCTATACACATCTTGTTTATTGTCCAGAGCTTGTGCTCAGTATTGTGCATAACCACAAATGTCTGATTTTACTACTGGGAAGTCAAATTTCCCCAATTAAGGCTAAGAGGAGCATTTCTATATGAGTATAAAAATAAACATTTAGAAGGCATGTTTGTGTTAATTTAATCTAATAACTATTCAATATTACCCTGGCATGAATTTTTAACCAGGTTTATAGCACAATAATTCAAAGAGATTTCTTTATGTGGGACAGGCAATCAAAGGGCAATTGATTACCCTCATAGCAGTAGTGGCACCATTCTATAGGTGGATGCATCTTGACAGGTTGGTCTTGCTGTTCACAGCTTGAAAGACCCTTGCAACATTTTCCCCAGCATCCTCCTATGAAGAAAAGTCCAGTTAAGTTCCAGGTTCATCTTTAAATATCATTTAATCTAGGTGTATTGTTTACACAGTAGGATCATAGTAGTACCATCTAGTACTGGTAAGCAACCAAGAAGAATGGCGGAAGACTATTGCTTTAAGGACAACTCCTAAAGGTGGCACTGACTTGTTTAGCTGCTTAATAACACATGGCTTCTAGGATCATCTTAATTATTTTTTTATCTTTACTTTTATTATTTATCTATAGATATTTTGCCTGCGTAAAGTGCCAACAGAGGCCAGAAGCGACCATTGGATCTCTTGAGACTCCCATTTTAGGGAGTTGTAAGCCTCCATGTTAGTGCAGGAATTGAATTTGTGTCCTCCTGTAAAGTGGCCAGGCTTCTTAATCTTTGAGGCATCATTGCTCCTGCACTAAAGAGCAGCTTTCCCTTACCAGCCATATATATTTAAAATGTTGTTACATTTTAGGCTTCCATGTGGATTTTCATGTTCGTTTCATTTTGTTAATTGCTTTCACTAATCCTCTCTTGCCCCAACCCACCCCTCTGTATTTAAATCTTCCCCCACACAATATTCCCATTCTCTACTTTCATCTTACCCACATTGTACTATCTCTCTCTCTCCCCTTGAGAATTCCCTTCTCAATGACAGCTTCCTAGTTTCTTGGCTTCCACAGATACTCTATGGTAAACAAATCAAACTAGAGATTTGATGTTGGGGCACACGTAGGAGAGATAAGATGACATTTGTTTGTCTTTGCCTGGGTTATCACACTCAATAAGACATTTTTTGTTTCATTCTTTTACCTGAACTTTTCCTGATTTCAATTTTCCTTACATCCAAATAAAGTACTGTATGTACCATGTTTTCTTTGACCATTCGTCAGTTGATAGATATTTAGACTTGTTACATTTCTCAGGTACTATGAATAGAGCAGCAATAACCATAGAGTGAGTATCTCTGTAGTAGAATATAAAGTCCTTTGGATGTATGCCTAGAAATGGAATGCAAATTAGGAGTTGCCCTTCCAGCTTTCCGAGGAATCTCTGTGATGATTACTAGATTGACTGCACCTGTTTGCACTCTCTCTCCGATGGCAAGTTTGGGTTCCATCCTTTTTCATACCTTTTCCCTTTTTCTTTTCTTTCTTCCTTTTCTCATAATCTCTTTTCATGGTGATTATCCCCATCTGACCTGAAGGCTGGGATTCATGGTGAGCTGTGGCTCTTCAGTCTACACTGAAAACCAAATGCATCTACAGGAACCCAGCAGCACCAGAGTAGATGAACTTATCAGTAAGAGTGAAAGCAAGCAGGCAAAAAGCAAAAGTATCCATCTTCTGTATCCTTTGATCTGAGCTAGATCCTACCCACATTTAGAGTGGGTATTCCTGTTTTGAATAATCTGATCAATAAATTCTTCTACAGGCATTAAAACCAACTCCAGATGTAGCCATGTTAATAATCAAGACCACACACATTTTCCCAGCTTTTAATATTGTATAAGTTCTTGTTATGGGATCTGTATCTCTGAGATTAAGTGGTTTATTATGCATTTCCTCATAAGATTTTAGCTATGATGTTATTCTGAGGCAGGATGACAGACCAAGTGATTTAGGGGAATCCAAGGAGGACAGAGCTCAGGAGAACTAGTCTCTTGCCAGGAGTACTTGAATAGCTTAAAGAGAGTCCCAAGTCTGGGAAGCCTTAGTGGGTGGGTAAGGAGTAGGCTTAAGGGAGCAGGTTTCTTACCTGGATATGTGGACATCTGGAAAGAGTTGCAGAGGAAGTACAGTAGAGTATAGCTGAGGGAAACAATTCTCTTTCTGTGTTTAGTCACATGTAATGGGTACCTAGAGAGGGTTCCATGTTCAAGTGTATGGAACAAGAGTTAAAATTTTGGTTATTTGACCAAGAATTGTTTTCATGTCTTGTGTGCCACCTGGAGAACCTGAACTCTGGTCAGTTCATGACACTGGTCCCAGCAAGTTGATTTTGGGAAGCCTAGAGAAGAGACTGCAGGACCCCTATGACCTACCCAATAGCATGGTTGATGCAGGTTCCTAATGAAGGCAGGCTGGATGTTGAGAAGTGAGAGAGGGAGAGGGAGAGGGAGGGAGAGAGAGAGAGAGAGAGAGAGAGAGAGAGAGAGAGAGAGAGAGAG
>NC_034600.1:74194712-74195856 GCF_900095145.1 Mus pahari | reverse complement strand
GAGAGAGAGAGAGAGAGAGAGAGAGAGAGAGAGAGAGAGAGAGAGAGGATAGTCCCACCTGGTGGAGAGGTTGGCCCAGTGTCTCCGGCCTAATGAATTATTTTAATGACATGTACTAGAAATAGATTTCATAAATGTTTTCAAAATCCTATAGCTGACAAATATGTTGAAGAATGTATGAGTTCGCAAGCATCCAGGTCTTTGATGGTTAATGCATTTGCGAAGCTCTTGATGCTGGCTCCTTCCCTTTTCATGTACTGTTGCATTATTCATTTGCTCAACAAATAAATATTTGAGTGTTTGCAAGATGTTCTGCTATTTACCAGAGTTTTAGGTCCTATAAGGAATTCACATGTAAAGTCAAACATCTCATAGTCTTGCACGGGGGATTATAAAACCAACAATTAACTATTTGAATTAATAGATAATCAACAATGTAAATGAAGAGAATGATTTGGGCCCTTACAAAAAGTTCTGTGTGTTTGCCAGAGATGTTCAGGATCCAAGAAGAAAAACACACTTAATCTAATGATAACAATGGGTAAAATACTAAAAATAAAATCTATTCACAAAGGAGTTTCACATGGATGAGGTGGATGAGTCATACCACGGACTTGTGGAAAACACAGGTGTTCCCAGGTAAGGGTTCCTCGTTTTTTCTAGAAGATAGAATGTTGGAAGTCTGTAGTTGAACAACATTATAGATAAAATTAGAGTTTAGGAACTATTTGCATATTCCTTAACTGAAATTTCCAATATAGAGAAGTAGTGAGCCATATTAAAGTTGGATGCTGGAATGAACAGACTTGTGAAGAAGGAGTGTTACCCTGACACTGGCTTAGAGGAGCACAGGAATTATTTCTGGTTGTCTTGAATTTGGGTTCTGTTGCTATACACCTCAGGTTACAGCAGCCCCCTGGGATTAAGGAAGTAAAACAAGGTAGCTAATTGGGTAACTATGGCTGAAGAGTTTTGAGAAGATATGATCCCACTACACATATATATATATATATATATATATATATATATATATATATATATATAAAAGAATATATATATATATAAAAGAATGTCTCAGCATTCAAATAATGACCTGTTAAACAAATGAATAATGCTGTCAAATTGAAGAGAAAAAGATGAAAAT
>NC_034600.1:74187311-74194701 GCF_900095145.1 Mus pahari | reverse complement strand
GTTGCTATACACCTCAGGTTACAGCAGCCCCCTGGGATTAAGGAAGTAAAACAAGGTAGCTAATTGGGTAACTATGGCTGAAGAGTTTTGAGAAGTTATGACTTCCATTTATATATGTGTGTATATATATATATATATATATATATATATATATATATATATATATATATATATATATAAAAGAATGTCTCAGCATTCAAATAATGACCTGTTAAACAAATGAATAATGCTGTCAAATTGAAGAGAAAAAGATGAAAATGGGGAACTGTATTTGGAAAATTCATACCTGAGGAAGAAAGGAGTCAGTAGCCCTCTGGGGATAATTAAGGGAAAAATCTATGATTTTTTTGCATTATTAAGACTGCTTAAAAATTCACAGAAATCTTATATCACAAGTCAACTTTTTTGGTAAAATTTTATTTTATTCCAAAGTTAAACATGTATATAGGTGAAACATATTTTTGAGCTAATATCACTAATTTTTAACAACAGAAAAAACTATAATTATTACAACTTTGTTTTAAATATAATTTTTTCTATAGATGTTAGAAAATATATCCTCTTAAGTGACATCTTTTTCACAATTTTATACTTTTTTGAATCATCAGAGATACAGATGTTGACATTGCAACTGAGGATAGCTAGAAAAGTCTCTTTCTGAAGACCATTCTAGATGTGATCACTGTGACTAACACAGTTGTTATCCATTGACCCAGCTTCTGCACCTACAGAACGTGGCACAGGTAGCTTCGTTTTGTATAGCCTCAGTTTGCAGGACGGAGCCCTTGTAGTCATAAGTTATCCTTTTTAGCATGTACCCTTGGCCATTGAGGAACCACATGGTCTCAAAGTTCAAGATCCATGATAGACTACCTTCAATGCATGTGGAATTGTTTTCATACCTTCAAAATATGGCCATTTCAGCAAACCCCAGATATTCTATGATAGTTACTGTTTTATTATGCCATTCTATCACTTCACATGCAGCTGAAAGAATACCAGGCTAGTGATAACATATTATGAACTTGCTACTGTGGAACTTACCACTCATTAAATGGGTTAAATGATTGTTACTACTAATTTTATATATTAAGGAAATTATATATAGAAAACTGCAAAAAACAGAGGAAAAAGCCTGAAGTGTGTCTCTTTCTGCTCATGAAGTAACTCCCAAGTATCATAGTATGCTGTCCTTTGTGAGCTTAACTTTAAAATGATTATTTGATTATTGGTTTTATACATGTATATATAAATGCATTTTTAAAAAATAACATAACGATCATTTTGAAGAAAAGCATGTAAAAATTCAAAATGTCAGATATCACAGAGATGGTTTCATTGATCTGTACTTTGGAAAAACAGTTAACTATCTTATTAGTTACAATATAAGATAATAAAATAAGGGAATATTGAATGTTAGTTAAATTTGAAACTACCTTGGACAATGTAATACAGAAAGGAAGATTTAAAACTTGTTCAACCCTTTGGGTTAGCATTCAAGAAAGATTATGGTTCAATATTTAATGAATGTGGTCCACTCATTCACATGTCAAGTTCTCCCAGCATGAGTCAACCCTTCTCTTCACAGAAGACAACCTGACTTTTAGTCTCTATTGCTATTATCAATGTGTCCTATCAAAATCAGGGTTTTCTTCAATAAACAATGTATCCCTATATTGAAATTATCTTGTAGAAATTACAATTTGGAAATCTTTGTAGTTCCTTACTGTTGGAAAGAAAATATAGTTGGTATCAATTTAGCAACTGGAGATAGACACACTGTGTAAATATAGTAAGTGTCCCGATTAGTGACATAACCATAGTCTCAGAAAAACCGCAAAATAGCATGCAATAAAATATCTCCCAAATAGCCCCTAGTCAAATAAATATCAGTGAGGATTGGAGCTTATTTGACTCAGTTAAAGGATTTCACTTTTGCTCTTGATTACCCTCCAGGACTTGATGCTAAAACACTATTGCTGTATACACCACATACTAAGGGGAGAGAGCACGGAAATCTCAAGAAAAATAACCAAGTCTTATTTGGTTGTGATTCTGAGAACTACAATAATAAGTGGACTGGTAAGATATGTCCACTCCTGCCATAGATGCACAAGTATTACTGTGGCAGAAAGTATTACTGGGGTAACAGACAATTGGCACTAAGACTAAGGGCACACTGCATTGAACTGAATTATGCCTGGTGCTGTTAAGTGTTCCCGAAACATAGCTGACTAGCTCATAGTCCCTAAAGGAGAAAATAATGCTATCTACTAACTAGAAATAGTACTACTCTGCCTGAGCTCTTGTATTTTCTCCCACAGACTAGTGCATCTTTCAACCCTCATTATAGATGCTTTATTTTAATAGAGAAAGGTGGTTAATATAGAGACTCACAGTTGATCAGTCTGCCAAGAATAAGAGACAGTGTAGTACTTAGTTCTAAATGGAATAGCTCCATCCAAGGCTTGAGATCATTGTGGAAGAGGGGTAAACCCAGAGGTAGTGTATCTTTATGCCGAGGGAATAGTTTTCAGATATGAGAACACTGTTACACACAAGAACAAACAACAATCAGAGCTGCATGTACAAGTCCTGCATAAGAGAAAGCCAATTTCTAGATAGGGGAGAGGTTCATCTGGTCCTAGCCCTAGTTGAGGAGTTATTGGCCAGTGAAGATTTTGGAAAGGGATTCAGGTTTTCTTCCAACATGTGGCCCTTAACAGGATACCCATACTAAAGTAGGTCCTCTTACGCTGAGGCAAGCTAAGTGATTTTAAAAAGAGCACACAAAGTTAAGTTGAGAGATAACAGTAGTGAGGATAGGAGTGGATTTTCAGAAAAAAAATGCATCATGAAATTCTGTTCTGTTCCCTCTTAGTATCCTGGTAACAAAGTTAGTATCTTCAGGTCGAATGCCTAATGAGTTCTCTTTATTTAATTGGATGTTAGTCCAAGATGTCCTGCTGTCAGTGGTAACAGAACAAAATTCTCAACAACAAGCATTTATAATACTTGATAAAACTAATTTGCCAATCTTCAGTGAGAAATAAAAATTTCAGACTGGTGGTAATATCAATACAAGGTATTTCCATCAAGCTTAGAAATCCACTGAGGGAGCGTATCAGGGAAAGACTGAGGAAAATTAAGGATAGAGCAGCCTAGAATCTCATCCCTCACATGAGCTGTTGGGGAAAATATTCAGATAAGAACTCTTAAAGTACATGGTTGAAAGTAGGAAAGAGGAAGACATGACGATTTTGAGGGTGTGGGGTGGAAGTTTAGTAGCCCCTGAATGCACTTTTCAATAATTCTTCCAGAGATCATGAGATAGAAATGCTCTTCATCCAGATGAAAAAGCAAAAGTTATATGATTAAATCATATTTTATATACAGAGCCAAATAAAGTACAAGAAGTCGAATAGGTTGACAGCTTTGAGATGGAGGACAGGAGGAGACAGGAGTGTGCTTCCCCATCCTCTCCTTGAAGGGGCTAGGAGGAAACAGCTTCTACTTCCCTCCACAAAACTGAAGTATTTATGACATATTTGGATGCTGTCTTTTCTCTGTTTTACTACAGTTTTCCAATTTTACAAGATATATACTCATCTCCCATCACCACAAACTTGTATGCATTCAAAAGCTTGTAGAATACATTCTCTTTTATTATAGTAAAGGTAAAAAAGTATTTCTTCTGCCCATTTTATTTTTACAAAGTGCCAAATTATATGATTCAGTGCATACACTGTGTTCAGATGATCATTACAGTGTAATAACTGTAAAATAGAAGTGTTCATAGTTATAAGAACGAAGATACTATGTGTGAAAAAGATTGCCACTCTTGTTAAATTAGGATCATATTTTGATAAACATTGAACGCATTGAAAACAATCACCTTTGTCTCTGCAACGATTTTTAGTGCACACATTGATTTTGTATGGTTCTATCACTGGGATAAAGCATGATGTGTACAAATCTATGAAATTTTGTTTCATTTAACTCTATGCTCATTTTATATAATTTTATATAATGGTGTAATTGATGAACACCAGATGTGAGTAGGTACCTCATTGATAATATATAACGACTCTTTGAGAGAAAAGATATACTTCATGATAAGAATAAAATTATAAAAACTTCTGGGAAATTTAGCCTTAAACCATTAACATAATGAAAGAAACTAGTTAATTATGACTATGGATATGCTCTTTATACTCATTCTCATTAATACATGTACTTTCACAAACCTGAATCTATAGTAGAATGACTGCCACATGTTCAAAAGGAAGTACAGTTGAACTCTGGATGAGTCTCAGATTAATATCTGCATGGGAAATACAGTGTCCAGAGGAATTCATGGGAAATACAGTGTCCAGAGGAATTCATGGGAAATACAGTGTCCAGAGAAAAAAACTTTAAGTAGTATATTGTACTCAGTGTATCAGGAGGCAGAGCTTAAATAGTAATCAACATAATTTCAGATATGGGATGTCAAGGTGACTCAGCGAGGGAAGTTACTTGATGTCTACACTGAAGACCAAGAAGTTCAATAACCAGACCCGCACAGTAGGAGAGAAGCAATTCCTGAATATTATTATCTGGCTTTCACATACATGCTATGAGATTTAAACACACACACACACACACACACACACACACACACGTAAATGAATAGATGCAATTTAAATATTAGAAAAAAACATAATCTTATGGAAATTAGAGTATCCAATATGTTTCTATTCATTTAAAATAATTTTTCTTTACTCTTTATTATGGTTTGAATGTGACATATCCATGACAAGCTCATGTTTTGAATTTGACCTCTAACTTGTGGTATTATTTTGAAAAGGTATGAAAACTTTTAGGAGGTAGAACCTACAAGAAGAAAATAGGTCACTGAGGGTGAGGATCTAAGGTTGTAACTCAGGACTTTTTCTCTCTCCTCTTTTGTCTTTCTTCTTATCTCCGTGGCTGGGCAATGCTCTCAGACACTCAACCCATCGTGATCCACGAGCCAGAATACGTAACTCTTTTGTTTGATGGCATTGGTCATATTTTGTTGTTGTTCATAACTGGAAAGGTAACTAATCCACCTTCATGCAGCTATCCTCTTATTCACTGTACTATTCAAGCAAAACAAGGCGGTATGAGCAGTCAGTGCAACTGTTATGTACCTGTCTATCATTTGCTGTTTTAAAGAGTAGGAGACAGATTTCTTTTTCAGATAGGAAAACACCAAGTTGGGGAATTTAAGATAGCTGAGGATGTGATTCAACTGATCAAACAAGGACATGGATCCTTGTACACACACACACACACACACACACACACACACACACGAGTTAATTTGCAATGGGAACTCGGAGAGAAAAGATATACTTTATGATAAATATAAAATTTACCCTAAGTTAAGTTTCTGTCAAAATAGCCTCAATAAACCTCTGAAATAGCAAACCCCCAAACTCACCTTTGAAAATAAAACACTTATAATATTGATATACATTATGTTTGAACTTGATTATTTGGTAAATACCCATTTTCACACACTGGGATATAAACTCCCTCCAAATAAGACCACAGGGCTTTTGTCACATTCTGTTTTTGTACTATGGATCAACAAATAATTGCCAGACGCATGAACATGCATGTGCTTGAATGAATGGTACCATTCATTTCTCTTTAGATTGTATGCTTGCCTCTAGTTTAGGGCAATGTATACTTCAATTTTCCACCATGTTCTCATGTTCCTGGTGCTTCTCTTGAAGAGCCAGGTGCCATTCACATTAAAGATCTCTGAGGGTCTAGGTTCTATGCTACTCATTAAAATCTTCTACAACAGTTCATATTTACCTTAATAAACTTCCCCAATTGACTTCATTTCCTTTGGTCATAGATTTCTCTGCCAGTGTCTCTTCTTCAGTTTTGAGCTTATTTTTCATCTGTATCCAATGTGTAATATTCTCTAAGCTTCTTGATTTATTCCTTCTCTACTGAGATACATAAATGTAATTTTCACCTTGTTTTGGCATAGACTTCAGAATTTCAAAAGAATTTTATTTTTGGCTTCATTGAAAAAAATACCATTCAGTTAACTAGGAAATAATTCTTGTCCTTCCCAATGATAATTCCTTTCGAATTGTCTTTTGGGGAAAGTCTAATTTCAGACCTGACAAGAGTTTGTTTGTTTGTTTGTTTTTTGCCTTTGTTTGCCTTTTTCTTCCTTGATCAAAGTTTTCCTTTTAAGTAGGTGGATCTATTTGAGTGACTTGACATGTCCTGTCTATAACAGTGCCAAACATCACATATAAACACCTCCAACACTATGGATCTACCTCATGAGACAGTAAAATATTGCAGATCCTTAATTATATTTAACCTCCATTGATTGGTTAAGCCCTTCACACATGAACAACTTCTGTAACAATCAGAAACAGTGATTAAGAAGCAGCTACACATATAATATATACTTAGTAAGTCAGTGTTCAGTTTTTCCTGGATGCAATTTCCTTTCACAATAATACCTGGCTTAGAAATAACCTGACTGATGAGGTAAAGGCCAAGCAGTCCCTGAGGAGTTAATTGAATCTTAATTGCTCTTCTCCGGTATATTAAGGAAACATTTCCAAGCCTGCTCTTGGAGTTCATTCAGCCAACACCTATCCAAATGCCTCAGCCAATGCAGAGTTCACATCCTAATGAGTGATTTCTAGACTGAAGGGATAATGGTATGACTTAGTTACCCAAAAGCAGATGAGAAGTACCAGTGGATTCTTTGTTTATTATGACACACACACACACACACACACACACACACACATACACACACACACACACACACAAAGAATGAAAAGAAAAACTATTGATCATGGAAAAATAAAAGCAACCATGGAGTACCTACATAAGGTTAGTTCACTAATCCTGAGCAATATAGGGAAACAGAGCAAGCTCCCTTTCTTTTCTTCTCATACAGTTTGATTCCACTCATTTATAGTGGGTCCAAGTGAGTGAATTCTGCCCTTCAGGCTGCACTGGAAAACTGTGAAAAACTCTTAGTAATTCTAACAACGCCGAGTGCTTTACTACTAGCTGTTGAGGAAAGAGAAAGTCTTCATATTTCTGTATGGGTGCAAGCCTGCAAGATACTCCTTTATCCTTGACAAAACTCTGTTCATGTTGTGGCTGATATGTGTACTGGCTGGTTTTGTGTGTCAGCTTGACACAAGCTGGAGTTATCACAGAGAAAGGAGCTTCAGCTGGGGAAGTGCCTCCATGAGATCCAGCTGTGGGGCATTATCTCAATTAGTGATCAAGTGGGGAGGGCCCCTTGTGGGTGGTGTCATCTCTGGGCTGGTAGTCTTGGGTTCTATAAGAGAGCAGGCTGAGCAAACCA
>NC_034600.1:74169263-74187300 GCF_900095145.1 Mus pahari | reverse complement strand
CTAGGTCATATAGAGTTTGGAAGACCAAGGAGCCTCTATTCCCACTGATGGCCGATTAGGTCATCTTCTGCTACATATGCAGCCAGAAACACAAACCCCGGGGGTACTGGTTAGTTCCTGTTGTTGTTCCACCTACAGGGTTGCAGCCCCCTTCAGGTACTTGGGTACTTTCTCTAGTTAAAGAAGGAATTCTTAAATGGGGAATATTGAATGGCTGAGAAGCACCTCAAAAATATTCAACATTCTTAATCATCAGGGAAATGATAACAACCCTGAGATTCCAAGAATGGCTAAGATCAAAAATTCAGGTGACAGCAAATGCTGTCGAGGATTTGGAGCAAGAGGAACACTCCCCCACTCTTGGTGGAATTGCAAGCTTGTACAAACACTCTGTAAATCAGTCTTGCATTTCCTCAGAAAATTGGACATAGTACAACCAGAGGATCCAGCAGTACTTCTCCTGGGGTTATATCCAGAAGATGTTCCAACTTGTAATAAGAACACATGCTCCACTATGTTCATAGCAGCCTTATTTATAATAGCCAGAAGCTGGAAAGAACTCAACAGAGGAATGGATACAGAAAATGTGGTACATTTACACAATGGAGTACTACTCAGCTATTAAAAACAATCGATTTATGAAATTCCTGGAGTTATCACAGAGAAAGGAACTTCAGTTGGGGAAGTGCCTCTGTGAGATCCAGCTTTGGGGCATTTTCTCAATTAGTGATCAAGTGGGGAGGGCCCCTTGTGGGTGGGGCCATCTCTGCACTGCTAGTCTTGGTTCTATAAGAGAGCAGGCTAAGCAAACCAGGGGACGAAAACCAGTAAGTAACATCCCTCCATGGCCTCTGCATCAGCTCCTGCTTCCTGACCTGCTTGAGGTTCCAGTCCTGACTTCCTTGGTGATGAATAGCAGTATGGAAGTGTAATCTGAATAAACCCTTTCCTTCCCAACTTGCTTCTTGATCATGATGTTTGTGCAGGAATAAAAACCCTGTCTAAGACAATACGTTTATCTAAATATTTTAAAATTATTTTGGAGAAGTATCAATGAGTTTATGTATATGTTCTCTTCCTTAGACATCATAAATTTGGGTGTCAGACTGTAAAATTCTATCTTTTACAAAAAAAAATCATCAGTGATGCATTCCTAAAACCACCACTACCAGCAACACAAAAATATACAACACTTTAAATAAATAAAGTACCAAATGTAAAGAGGATCCTAGATACTTGAGCAAAAATAAAATAGACTGTGTTCAATGACCTTCTTTCATCCTAACTGCCAATGCTTGACTTACCTAATTTGAAATTAATAATTCCAGAGTTTGAATCATCTACTGTTTTATATGTCCAATGTAGTACTTGAAATGGAAATGTTCCTAATCGGCTCCGGTATTTGATCTTTTGGTACTGCGGTAGTCAAGCTTTGGGGGGAGGTTTCGAAGGGATGGCTCTGCTCGTTGAAATATGTCAAATGATGGTGATGGGCTCTAGATGTTTGCTCCCCTTTCACGTGTGCTTTGCTTTTCCTTCTGTGCTTGTAGTTGGGGGTAGGAGGAGTGGTGGTGACCTCTTAACTCCCTTTCCCAGCCGTCATGACTGTCTGCTGTTATGCTGCCCTACTATGAGGGCTTTCTATCCATCTGGAGCTATAGCTAGATAAGCCCCTCCTTCTGCTCATTGCTTTTGGTAATGGTGGCTTATCCCAGTAATCAAGAGTTAACAAATAAATGTAATATTAAAATAGAGATAGCTATTAATTGAAACAACTCTTATATCACCATATTGTTTATACTCAGGATATTTTTGCATGAATCACTTTAGAGGTAAGAAATTCTGCAACTCTTTTGATTTAACTAAACTGTTGGCTGACAGAGCCCACAAATTATTCTTAACTATTTATTTTTATGTTATTTTTAGTCATGTGTATATAGGTGTGTGTTGGAGTGTGTACAAATGAGTGTCTTGTCTTCAGAGGGCAGAAGAGAGGGTATTAGATCTCCTGGAGCTAGAGCTACCAGTGGTTGTAAACAATCTGGTGTGGGTGCTGGAATGAAACGCAGTTCCTCGAGGAAACAGAAAAACATTTAACCGTTGAGCTGTCTCTTAAGCCCTCACACTACTGTTGTGCTTGGTACTGATTTGATTATTGAGAATGTGGAAAATCATAAGAAATCATAAGAAAACTTTGAAAAAGCTCAAAATAGTTAGATTGCCAGGTGGGAAGTTACCTAAACCGAGATGAAAGAGAAACCATTTTTAACTTATTTCATACAAATCATAATCACCTTTGTTTAATTGTGTTTATTTCCAAAATCATTTGGTACAACCATGAAGCGCAAACACACACACACACACACACACACACACACACACACACACACACACACTGAAACCCAGAGAAAAATCTAGAAATAAATCCACAAACATACAGTTTTTTAAAAAAGTATTTTATTAAATATGTTCATTGGCAATTTCATTCAGGTATAGAATGCATTCTCTTCATTCTTACCCCCTCTTTCTTTATTCTCTCTTACCTCTGTCAAACCCCCCTTTCCTCCCTTCAAGTCTCTTTCCCGCATTTGAGACTTTTGTTTTGTGACCAACCAAGTTAAACATGGCTCATCTGTGTGGATATTCATTGGGAGATTTCCACTGGAGTTTGTTGGTCTAGCCTGTGGCTATACTATCCCAGAATCTACCAGGAGCCAAAAGACCAGCCGGTTGTGGTAGGGCTCAGTGAAGTTCTCCCAATCTGTAGTAGACAGAGTACAGAGCCAATTTTTTGCAGGGCCAGTTCAGCTAGCATATGCTGAACTGTGTGATGTATGTATGTATGTATGTATGTATACATGCATGCTTGTATGTATGTGTGTATGCATGCATGCTTGTATGCATGTATGTATTTTGTATGTATGTATTCATGCACTCATGCCTGTACATATGTATATGTGTATGTATATATATGCTTGCATGTATGTATGTATCTAGGTATGATGCATGTTTGTATGTATGTATGGGTGTATTTATGCATGCTTGTATATATACATGCTTATATATGTATGTATGTATGCATGCTTGTATGTATGTATGTATGTATGTATGTATGTATGTATGTATGTAATGACAGTGTCCTGTTGCTGTCCTCCCTACCTTCCATGTCTTTCCATTCACTTACATTGTTTCTGCCTTCTCTTTTTCTCTATTTCCAGACTCTTATCAGGGGTGACACAAACCTCCTGTTACTGGCTGAGCACTCACTTGTCTGCTATTCTTAGCACTTTATGCAGCCACAGTCTTTGCATTCTTTACAATCCCCTGTAAAGAGAAACTTACCGGTTAAAGCTGAACATAGCATGCGTCTCTGACAGCGTACATAAGCATGGATTTTTGGAAGGGGTTTGGAAAACGTGCCAACTTTACAATACTGAGTTCCCTCCTAGAACCTAATACATCTTCAGTCATAGATTTATATCTACAGGTATAGGATTGGACAAGGCTTTGCTACTGTGGAGTGACCCTCAAATACTGTCAGAGAGGGAGTGGTGGCCACTCCTGGCTGTGTTTTGCCAGTTTGATTTGTAGATTTTCAGGTTTAGAGCTGGGTAGAAATATTGATGACTTTTTTTTTCCTACCAGAAACCTATATAGAAACCTTCAGCACTGTGGAATTTACCTACTGCTGGTAAAATTTCCAGATTGATTTACCTGTATCTTGTAACCAAGATATGCAGTGTCTTCCAATTAAGGTTTAATCTAGTTTGGTGAACAACCAACCAAGAGGGCAAGAACTTGTATAGCTGTAGGACATCCTTGACCAAGGCTTGGCCCATATCTGGCGTTTGGATTTCTGTTTTAAAATACATGGTTTTTAGGCAGACCATTATCCGGCCACAAACAGCATTTCCCTTTACTTTTTTTAATTTTATTTAATTGGCTTACAAATTAGTAGGCTTCCATATGTTTTTCTCAAACACCTTCTATTCGTTTTGCTTTGCCTTCTTCCCATGCACAGTCATTATTTTCTGATAAAGGTGTCAAGGTAAAATAATGGTGAAGTAGACCCAACAAGTAATGAGATAGAAAATTGGACATATGTAGGTTTGAGAATGAGATGAGCCTCTCATTTTATACTAGTTGTAAATTCATCTCAAAGTGTATTAAAGACCCAAGGCCCGAAAGGCTAACACAAAGGTGAAAAATTCATTGTCACATTTTTTTTTTAGCTAGGTCATTTTTAGTATAACCCATAATTCACAGGGAGCAGCAGCAAGATCAGTGGGAACACACTGACTTAAAAAGATTCAACTCAGCAGGGAAAACATAGAAACAGCAACCTACATATTTGGAGAAATTATGGGGAAACTATGCTTGTTATAAACAGTGCACATAGTCTAAGTGAGTATTTTTAAATGGATAAAGTAACAGAATAGTCATTGCCCCTAAAAAGACAGACAGATGGTCAACACATACACAGAAAGCGCTTAGTATAACTTGTCCAAAGGAAAATATACATAAGAAGCAGAAGGCAAAAACCATTCAACACCTGTTCAAATGACAATTATAGAATGATCAGCTGCAGTCACTACCAATGCGAATGTGCATAAAGGGAAATCAATGCGTTTGATGCAAGTAAAAATTGTCACAGTCACCATGGAGACTGTATAGAAGGTAGATCCTGGAAAACTCCAAACTCGAACCCTAGGAACTAGCAATTCCACTGTGTGTTTTGTATCTGAAGAGTATGAAATAACAATCCTGAAAGCATATGTCCCCTCAAAATAATGGCCCATTAATCAAATTATAGACATTCCTTTTGTTTGTTGTTGACAGATAAAGAGATAAAGAAATCAGCATACACAAACTGCATGATTTCTTAGCATAAAATATACGGAAATCATAGTATTTGTGACGATGCCGATAAAATGAGGATATTCATTTAAACGAGTAAAGTATGTCATAGAAAAACTTTTACAGGGTTATCATATGCAAAACATTGAAAACATAAATCATAGTGGTAGAAAGGAATATGGTAAAATGGTGGTCAATCAAGGGAAAGGTTTTGGTCAAAGCTTAGTGACAATTAAATAGATTGCTTTAGTTGTAAATGTATAAAATAAAGCTTTAGTAAGTAGAGTTGGTGGTTATGTGTTGTTTCATTTAAATTAACAAATAAAATCTTGTTTTTACCTGGTTCAAAGATTGTGACTATGAAAGTAAAATGTTCATCAGTTTGACAACCATAGTCACTTCACAGGGTATGTATATCCAAAATGACATTCTAAAATATGCATGATTGTTTTGTTAGAAAAACAAAATAATGGAATGGGGGTTTTGGCTTTAAACTTAGTTGTGAGGTTATAAAAGGAATCCAGTGAATATATCTGGGTTGTAATTTAATTGCAAGGATAGGCCATGTTTTTAATGTCAACCACAGACAAAGTACATTCTATATAACCTACTACAGTCAAAATGAATTCCTACACTTTACACTCATGGAATTGGCCTTGAAACCAAAGTGATTCTAAAGGATTCATATCATAAATGCTGTTTATATGAGTAATGCCTCATGATAATGCCACTCATAAAACTATGACTATCTAGAGAAAGGGTCATCATTCTAGTTTTTCTTGAATTTGGGTCAAATTATCACATCCACTTCATTATTGGGTGAATGTTTCATAGAAGAGGTAATTGTAGCAACATTTCTAAAAAGAAAAAAGTCACCTCACATAACGTTTACCTCATGAGATGGTAAAAGAAGCCCTGTGACATAATGGGAAAGCTAACAGGCAGTGACTGAAACCTTCTTGCAAAGCAAGAGACCCACCAAGGAACCATAGGTATTATAGACATAGAAAACTGCATACTATTAGATTGTAGGTTGTGAATGTATATTGTGGATTTTTTTTTTTTTTGATAGTGATCACCATGACCATAGACTACACAGTGTATTATATGAGGATTTATTTTTACTCAGTGTATTAGTCAGGGTTTGCTAGAGTCACAAAACTTATGAATAGCCTCTATATAGTAAGGAAACTTGTTATAGTTACTGAGTCTGTAGTCCAACTCCCCCAAAATGGTCAGCTGTGAATGGGAACTCCAAGGATCTAATAGTTGCTCAGTCCCTCAAGGCTAGATTCTGACAGATGTGTTGACAAATAAATGCAAGCCAGCAACAACAAGCAAATCTTCCTTCCTCCAATGCCCTTATGTAGGTCTCCAGCAGAAGGAGTTGCCCAGATTAAAACTGAATACCTCTATACCTGGATCTGGGACCTGTTTTTTCCCAGGCTGACCTTGAACTCAGAGATCTCCTTGCTTTAGTCTCCTGGGATTCATAACCACTATACCTCAAGATCTCCATGCCATGATCCAGGTCAGAAACTTGCCTTCCAACCTCAAGATCTGGATCATAGGTGAGCCTTCCAATTCTGGATTGTAGTTCATTCCAGATATTGACAACCAGGAATAGCCATTACACTCAGCCTGTTCATTCAGTATACAGTCCTAAGAATTCTGTGAATCTTTTTACAGCAGTCTGAAACTAGCCTCAATTCTACCAAGTTCGCAATAAAAACATCAGAGGATTACATCATATTAAAGGAAATTTCATTCAAAGAAATATTACATGGTAATAATGTCAATGTTGTCGATTAGAGTTATTTAAAAGGATAGATCCTGGATGGAGAGTAGTATGAAGTGTTGTCCTGTTCTCATTGTAGATACATTTGTTCAGAACATCTGGGCTCTTCAAGGGTAGCAACTGTGAGTTCTCAACAAGAGGATCACCTGCTCATTACTTCAGCTTTGTGTATAAGTTTCACATTGTGCTTATACAATGATCATGTGTTACACAGGTCTGAGAAAACATGTAACAAACAACAACCCTTCCTCTCCTTTTGTTTCTTTCCTCTTCATGCATAGTGTGTCTCAAAGGAAGGCATCTACCTACCTCCCTACTTCTGTGACAGCAGGGTGCCGCATCTATCAGCAGCCAGCCAGATCCCCAGGCTGCTATCACAGTGAATTCAGGGACTAGAAGCCTTTTTCTCACCTATTTCTTCTTCATACCCCATAAGCCTGGCCCTGCTCTGGGGTCCTGACCACTGTTCCACCTCCACATAGAACATGCAGTCAGAGACCACACCCTCTATGGGCTGACTCCTCAATCAGAAACCTTGAATGCAGAGGCACTTGGAGGAAGAGCAGTAAGGTGACAGTGACAAACTTTCGCATTCATTACATTGGTGGTGGATGTTGCTGTCATCACATACCAACATCAGACCATACAAAGTGTAGTTTTGTGCAGGTTCTAGAATATTCAGGAAATCCTAATATCTTAATAGTAATAAATGTGGTAATATATTTTTTAAAAATAGTGTTTATTGTTTTACAGTTATTTAATTGTTTATTGGTTTGCTTGTTTGTTTATTTGTTTGTTTGCTGTGGGAGAAGTGTGTGTAGGTGTGTGTAGGTTGGAGGACATCACGCGAGATGAGTCTCTTTTTCTACCCTGTGGAGTCTCAAGGTACTGAACTCACAAACCTGTATGAGGAAAACACCAGTCCATGTGCCAAATGCAGTTGGGGAAAACTTTACAAATTATTGTAGGCAAGCAATAACTTCTGAGAGAGGGCGAGTCAGTCTCCTCCAAGAGTAAACTCCTGATAGGTTATCCTAGCCAAATACAGTTAAAGACACACACACACACACACACACACACACACACACACACACACACAGAGAGAGAGAGAGAGAGAGAGAGACAGAGACAGAGACAGAGACAGAGACAGACAGAGACACACAGAGAGACATAGAGAGACAGAATGAGGACTTGAGCACTCTATGACCTGGTGTGGATTGCTACTTCAAAACTGGATGAGAAATAATGGGTGGTTAAAGATATCAGCTTCTTAAACAGCAATAAGGATCCATTTTGCTTATGGATCTTCCATTGCCACAACTCAGTGGGAAAGCCCTGGCTATGCTCTACACATTGTTCCTCTGAAAACATTTCACATGTTTTTGGAATTCTCTTTAGTGACAGGGCTGTTTTCCCTTCACTAGTGAGGGTGATGTTCTGGGTAGGATAGAAAGTGTGCCCAGCACAACGGAGGGGTACACTGCTACGCATCTGAGGAGCTTTGATTAAACTAAGACCGCAGTTTCCAAAGCAGTCTGTGCTTATGAGTGTAAACTGGTCATCAGTGATAAACTAGTTCTCCAGAATGAACAGCTGACCAGTTAGATACTTCAGTCCAGACAGTACATGTGTTGCTTCTATAAGAAATATGCCCAGCGAGCCACAAGACTTTAATACTTGAAAGTAGAGGAAAATTAGAGGTTTCACCATAGGGCAGCCCGGAACTGATTTCATTATGTCCCACATAGCATCTGACACTGTGTTACACACATGGGTGCTCAATAATATGGGATGATGATGAATTTCTATTGTAAACCCTTCTGAGAATTAAAAGTATGTCAGTGTGTGACTTGAGGTATGGAATTAGAGTGCTTTTTGATTCGATTCATTTAACAAATATTTACTGAGGAAACTCAAGGTCATGGGTTTTAATTATGGGTTTTGAGGGCAGAACAGAGGGGAACGAATAGATTCCTAATCATTTATTTGAAAGTACATGAGTTGAGACATAATTTAAATCTGTTTATTCAACTGAAATATATGCAGCACTGTGGACAAAGACTGTACACTTCGTCCTTTAAGAGAACGTGCAGTGTCACTTTGGAATGTAATGGTCACTTAAGTGTGTATCATTCCACATACAGGCTAAGGTCTCTGGTAAATAACTTTTACTACAACCCCAAGGAGCGTGTGCTAGGTAACTCTGCTAACAGAAACCCAAGTGAGGAAAGTGTCTCTCTCAGATTAGCCTGTGTGCAAGCCTGTGTGTGGTGTTATTTTCTCAATAAATATCTAATGCAGGTGGGCCAACCTGCTGCACATGATGTCACCCTTACACAGGTGGTCCTGGGATTTATAAGGAAGCAGGGTAAGCAAGCTGCAGAAAGCAAACCAGGAAGCAGCATTTCTCCACAGGCTCTGCTTCAATTCTTGCCTCCAGGCTCCTGCTTGAGCTCCAGCCCTCACTTCCCTCCATGATGGAAGGTAAGCTAAAATAAACTCTTTCCTTCCCAAGTTGCCTTGACCATGGCATATATTGCAGCAACAGAAAAAAAAAAGCATAGGCTAGAAATTAATACTAAGAGGACAGACGTGGCCATGTTTTTTGGGTGGGAGATTTGTGGAAGCATTTGGAAACATCAGGCAGGAAAAGCCATTGAGTGCTCAAAGTCTATTCTAATATTCTGCTACAATTAATCCTGTTTGGTTGCTTATGTGCTTATTTGTATCTCTGTGTATTTTTTATACTTTAAAATTCATATTTTTAGAATACAAATTATTATAATCATTTGGTGAACTTGAATTTCTTGCTAGCCTATTCACCAAAATGGAGCTTGGCAATAAATTTCTAAGCAGATGATCAGAAAACCTTTTGTGCATTTAAATCACAACTTTCTTCATGATTGTAAAGACGAATTTCTAAAGAGCCACATGAGAACGTGTCATGCTTGGATTACTGACATGACTTGAAGGCTTCGTCCCATTTTTTTCAGTGTGAACTTTTCTAGGCCACAGGCCTCCTTCTGTGAGGATAACGAAATAGCAACAGCATTATCTATTCTCTGTGAATTAAAAATTCACATGTTTAGAATGTCAGGCAGAAGTTATTAACGCACACAATGCTACATTACAGTAATAGAACACCAGAAAGAGAAGAATTTGTTGAAACAGAACAAAGCATGCATCTATTTCTCACTGTTTTGCAGAATGGCAGTCCAGTGACAAGGGCCATGAATCTGTTTGCAAACACCTGTCATGTTCTTCCCCCCTGGGTGAGGGAGAGCCTCAGGGGTAAAAAGAGATAAAGAGAGAGGGAGAAGAATTTGGTTTAACTACAAACCCACTCTTGGCAGTAGCTAACTTGCATCATGATAGTGACATTAACTCAGTAAAGGCAAGAAGCGCCCAACCCAATTATCTTTTGTGACATCTAACCTGAATGCCAGCTTGACAAACCTGGGAAAGGGGACTTTTAATTCAATAACTGTTCCTGTAAGATTGTCCTGGGGGTAAGTCTCTTGGGGAGCATTTTCTTATTAACTAATTTATGTGGGAGGGTCCAGCCTACAGCCATACATCCCTCTATAGGTTAACTGGGGTGCATACAATCTAATTAAGCAAGCCCAAGTACGCAAGCCATGAAGCAGTACTCC
This sequence comes from Mus pahari, assembly GCF_900095145.1. Taxonomy (NCBI): domain Eukaryota; kingdom Metazoa; phylum Chordata; class Mammalia; order Rodentia; family Muridae; genus Mus; species Mus pahari. The sequence continues at coordinate 74,176,992 of NC_034600.1, read as the reverse complement.
CACATGGTCTCTGCTTGAGTTCCTGCCTCCAGTTTCCTGTCTTGACTTCTCTCAGTGAAGGACTATAAATGGAAGTGGAAGTCAAATTAGTCTTTCCTTCTACAACTTGCTTTGTGTCCTGGTGTTTATCAGAGCAACAGAAAGCAACCTAGAATTATCTTGAAGATATATTGCCTTAACGTTGAACCTTGGAAGATTAATTCAATATCACATTAACCATATAATGCATATGCAAACCATAGCAAAGCGTATTTTCCTTATCTCTAAACTCAGAATCATATTTTGAATAAGATAAAAAGAAAACCTTTTACTCCTCACAGAGTCAGATTCTTTTCCAAATAAAAAGAAGTGTTATCTCCAATGAAAATCAGGATATCTGACATTCTAACCACCAGACACCTCTAATGTTGATACCAAGATACTAGACACATCTCAAACTTAGTTCAGGCAGGGGATGCCTGCCCATGCTTTCTATCAAACGGATGTGTAGACGGAAATCGTTAATTTATAAAGTAGTCGTTAGAGTTGCTGTGAGTTAGATATTATCAACTAGCATACTCTTGGCTTATTTTTTATTGCTTTAAACATTATTGTGCATATCAAAATGCTACATATACTGTTTTGAGACAATTCTGTACACTTTTAAATGTTTTGAAGATTGTGTGTATGTGTGTTTGTGTGTGCACAACTTACGGGAGTCTGTTTTCTCCTTTCACCATGTGGTTCCTGGGATCGAACTCATGTCTTCAAGCTTGGCAACACACACCCTTTTCTCTCTGGCTTCCTGCATCCTAAATTAAGCCAACTTTACTTCCTAAATGGACTGCCAGTCTTAAATTGGAGAATGTACAAATGAGGCTTAAATGAGATTAATGCTCCTTTTACTGAGTTCTAATGATTTCTCTTAATAATTCAAATATTTTTTTTCATCCTTATATCTCACTTGGCTTGCACATTAGATAAAAATAAAGTTAAACTCTATTAGATTCTATAATTATCTATTTCAGTCTGAATTGATAGGATTTGTACAAGGATTTTATGACTTAACTAATCTGTTCCTAAAGTGTGCTATTTACATGATCTTTTATGGTGGTCACTTTGACTTGAATTATTTTCCTTCAGTGGAAGATCTGTGTGGATTTGAAAAAAAAATCAACTCCTGTTTCCTATGGAAATATAAACTCCATGAAGAAATCAATCAGTGTAAACAGGATTGCTTTAGAGAGAGATTTAAATCAAGGATGAGCTGGTTGTATTGGCCTGAGTGTTACAGGTCATGTCAAGGTTTTGTGTGTACAGAAAATTATCATGTCACTAATAAACATTTGTAGTACAGTAACTCCACTTTTCTTTTCTAAGTCTCCACAAATCCTTCTCAATCCTCTAAACAGATAAGCCAATATTCTTAGCATTTCCATGTCTCCCACACTACTCTGGGAATTATCATACCACAGTGACATCATCAGCGTACTCTCTATTATCTCAGACCATGTTAGAATAATTGGCAGAAAATGTGTCAGATATTTCCATCTCATGACTTACAATGGAAATGGAAACATGACTACTCCCTCTTGTGAATGTCTTGAAGAATATTAAAATGTGATATTAGAAAATTCTTAAATTCAGTATTGTCACATTACATAGGCCCAATAAAGGCATCTGTGTCTGTGAACATAGAATTGAATTTTCAAAAATGTTTAAAATTCTGTATCAAGTGATATTTACTTTTAGACAAGCAATTCCTTTAAATTGCTTAGCATTTCTATCAGGTAACTGTAATTCTTCATAAATATCATGACTTAACCTTCATTTGTGTGTTTGCAGACTGTGATAGTTTATATATGCTTGGTCCAGGGAGTGGTACTCTTAGAAGGTGTGGCCCTGTTGGAGTGGGTGTGTCACTGTGGATGTGGGCTTTAAGACTCTCATCCTATCTCCCTGGAAGCCAGTATTCTGAAAGCAGCCTTCAGATGAAGATATAGAACTCTCAGTTTCTCCTGCTCCATGACTGCCTGGATGCTGCCATGTTCCCATCTTGATGATAATGGACTGAACCTCTGAACCTGTAAGCCAGCCCCATGTTGTAATATTGTAATGTTGTAATATTGTCCTTATAAGTGTTGCCTTGGTTATGGTGTCTGGTCACAGCAGTAAAACCCTAAGACAAATACCTAACTTACTTAGTTTAAAATTTTCTAGTAATTTGGCAACAATTTCTACTCTGTTGTTTTTCTAGAAGTCATTAAATAATCTGGTAATCTTGAATGTTTCTCAGTGTGTTTGCCTGGGTTGTCCATGAATGAGTAACTTATTTTTACTTAAGTAATTATTAGAAAACCACAATACAGGCCTCCAAACCAAGTTCCAAGTATAGAGTCATTATTGCTACAGTTCTATAGCTCTCAGTACATGAAAGGAAAATGTAATATTTCTGCCAACACCCATTGAATCCTCACAACCAACCTGCAATGTGAGGTAACTGGTTTGCCTTCTGGTTACTATGCTATTGTTGGCTACTGCTGCTTCTGTCAGTCATTCTTGAAGTTTGGAATGTGATTATTTTAGTGCTGTGTAGGGTACGTGTGCAAGCTTTGTGGGAACTTACAATCTTCTAATCCAGGGAAAAGATGCAGCAAGGGAGTACACCAGAATATAGATGATATAAAAGGAGTGGCAGGTATATACTTCCATCAAAGATTTAAATGGCGATAGGAAATGAAGAGGACAAAGGATACAGAGTAAGTTGGCCTAAGTTTACAACACATGTAAAACCTTGTTAATCCACTTACATCTATTATATGTATGTGTTCATATGTAAATATATATATATTAATATAAATAAACATATATATATGAATTTTATATAATATATAGCAAATATAAATTTACATAGACATATATATGTATATTTATATATGAATTTGAGAAATAGTTCAAAGCTTAGGAAGACAATGTTACTCTTAGGAGACATGGATTACTAAATGAAAATTTCAGTGCCAGACACAGGTAGCCTCCCAACAAGTTAATGGCAAAGGATACCTAAACCAACACAGGGTAGTTCCCTTCCTCTTTGCTTTCCATCATTACCAAATGATCAAATCCTCGTTTGTAATGAACTCTCTTTGGAGAGAGTCTATAGAAAAACAAATCAACTTTTAATTGGCCTTCATCTCTAGCACATCCAATTTCTGCGAGGCCAGAAAGGGCAGCCCAGCTAGAAGAACTTATTCCATGTACAAGCAACAACTTCTGGGCTACCCCAATCCCTGCTTCAGTTGTTCAGGACCCGTGTGGAGAGCAAGCTGCACATATGCTGCATATGTGCAGGGAGGCCTACGTCCAACCCACGTATGCTCTTTGGTTGGTAATTCAGACTCTGAAAGCCCTAAGGGTCCGGGTTAGTTGTCTCTATTGGTCTTTCTGTGGAGTTCCTCTCCCCTTCTCGGCCTGCAAGTCTTCTTCCTATTCTTCCATAAGAGTCCCCAAGATCATTCCACTGTTTGGCTGTGGCTGTCTGTATCAGTCTGCGTTAGCTGCTGGGTGGAGCCTCTCAGAAGACAAGATGCTCCTATTTGCAAGTATAACATAGAATATCATTAATAGTGTCAGGGATTGGAGCTTGCCCATGGGATGGTTCTCAAGTTGGGAGAGTTATTAGTTGGCCATTCCCTCAGTCTCTGCTCCATCCCCTGTCCCTGGCTTTCTTGTAGACAAGATAAAGTGTCAAAGCATATTCTTACTATTTATGTTTGCATCCATTGAATTGTGTTGTTTTCAGCTTTGGTCTAAATGCAGTGGTGGTGGTTAATGCCGAGACTCACAACTGCTCAAAGTGCTGAGTGAAAGTAACAGTGTGCTCAGCTGTGGAGAATCCATCCACGTCAGTCTCTAACACCTAAAGCTCAGGGACTTTGAGAAAGAAGACCAGATAGGGACTAGAGCTGTATAGTCATAACTTCTGGACATGACAACCTATTGCATGTATCAGCTCCTGCCAGATGTAGTTACCTGAACAAGACCTGCAGCAATAAAGCCAGTCAAATTTTAGCACGAATGGGGGAGGCTCCACCCCTTTTGAGGACTATTGGCAGTTTATAGTTGCTAAGAGATGGAGAGTCATTCATTGTTGGTGATATGGTCACTGGTAGTGTACACGACACCTTTCAGCTCAGTAGTTCTCAACCTGTAGGTCACCATCCTCACAGGTCTCTCATATTAGATATCCTGCATATCAGACATTTACATTATGATACATAATTATTTACACCATGAGACAAAATTAGAGTTATGGAGTAGCAACACACACAATTTTATGGCTGGGGTCACCACAACAAGAAGAAGTGTCTTAAAGGGTAGCAGCATTAGGCAGACTGAGAACCACTTTCCTAATGGGTTACCTCATGTATATAAAGGTAGTAATGATTGATCGAGTTAACGGGTTATTAATTTAAAAAAGACAGGAAGCTAGAAGGGAGAAGGGGTTGAGGTGACTAGTTGGAGGGAGGAGGTGGTGAGTGGATATGATCAACTTGCTTTGTATAAATATATGTATCTTTCAAGGAATGAAATCTTTTCTTTTAAAAGTTGCACTCAAATGATACAATGTAGGCTGTGGACAGGCATCAGTCAAAAGAAGAAGAAGGACAATTGGTAGCTACTGCTGCAGGCAGGAATGCTTCAGTTTTGGGTAAGTGCAGAGCGTTGTCATGAACAGCAGCAGAGAGAATGAAAACAACAGTCAGGACATGGTCTGTGTTTCATGCAGGTACCTGGGGAGGAATACTGAGTCGGAGTCTAGTGTTTTCAGGCTTATTTGGAAACTATTAGGGGCAGCATCTGTGGAAGGTAGCCACAGAGAACAAAGGACCATTTGAGTTTGGATGCAGTGGTTCCTGGAGCTGCTGGCTTACTTTACAAGGAGCTCTGAAGCAGGGACTCTAAAGCATTTACTCCATTTGACAAAATGTTCAGGCTTTTATAACCCAACCATCCATCAGCCATCACCATGGACTTTACAAATAGGTGTGACCTTGAATAAAACTGCTTTCTCCAGTCAAGGTAATTTCCAAAAGGAACAAAAGAAAAAAAAATCCAAGAAACAAGAAAACCATTTGATTGATATTTGTTAGTGGCTCCCACAGCAGCCGAGACATAACCTCTCAGTAATGAAAGAGAACTTGCTGTTGCAACATCGTGTCCCTTTCAAACTACCTGCCAAACTCTGTAGGTCCCCCATCCTTTATAGCTCTGGAGAAGTCCTTCCATAGTCTCTTAAGCTAATTCTTTCAGGATGAGTGACACCATTTGTTGTTTCAAAGGTATCATCGGATAGAGTGTGTCCTCACAGATTTTAAGAAGTTATAGCATGGGCCTCTGTGAACTCTATTAGGGGATGCTCCTGGAGGCCATCCTGGGTGTTGATCCATCTGGTAGTCTCTCACTGTTTATGCACACTCCTCAGTCTCAGCTAGGTGTCTCTTGACCCCACACAGTTATCCAGTAGTTCAAACAGACCAGCATGTCTGAAAAGGTCAACTCTCTGGTCCCCCGCTCTTTTATTCAGAGTTCTTTGCTGAAACAGGTCCAAAGGAAACAGTCTGTGTTACAGAAAGGAGATTTGTTGAAAACTGGCTTAGAAAAATTACCCCAAGATAGTTCACCAATGCTGCCTTCACACTAGGGAAGCGGAGATCCTGAGCTCTGCAGGTCGGGATGGCGCCAGAATCTCAGGCTGCTCAGAAGGCCTGGGGGGACTCTGCGGAGATGCTGGTCTTCAGTTCCTATTCAAGGACAAGACAGTCTGGACTCTGATGAAAGCAAAGGATAGGAACAAGACTAAATCTACAGATGCATTAACCAGCAAGGATCAAAGTTTGGCAGGGAAAGATCAGTGCTCTCCCCAAGACCCCTTGCTGACTGTGTCGCTGAGAGAAAGTTGTGCCCATTCTGGGGACAGGCTTTCTACTGGTTCAGTCCTTCCAGGTATTACCCTCACAGATGTGTCCAGATGTTTGTGTTTCAGTGGATGCCTGATCCAATTCAGTTGACAGTCAGGATTAATCATCATAGCAACTCAGCCACAGGTGTTCTTCTGCCCATTTGCCATCAACAGGGGTGAGACAGTAATGGAGACCCAAGAGGCTAGTTCTCATTAAACCCATGCTTCTCTGTCCCTCACGCATTATAGTGGCAATATGTCCTCCAGATGGTCAGAATCAGCTATAGCAACAATGATGTTTTCTTTTCTTGCTTCATGCTCACAAGACATAAAGACTGCCCCCCCATCCCAATTCTTGGAGAGACAACAAATAGTTTTTTTTAGGTGATATTTTTCCTACTTAGATTTTCATCATGTGTAGGAAATTCAGGGTCATAATGAAAAGCCCCTGCAAGCTGCTGTATAGGTGGGTTAAATACAGGAAAGCTCCTAATAGGAGGTTCTGACTGCTTGGTCACCTGATGTCCCACGACAGGCAGAGAGCTCATGGTTCATTCTACAAAAGCTAGAATGTTATATTTTCTCAGTAGATATTTAAACACACACACACACACACACACACACACACACACACACACGCATGCACACGTAAAATCTCCCATCATTCTTATCTATAGTATAGTACTCCTCAATCAAGACAATTTTCTTCAGTCCCAAGAATTTGGTGACCTGCTGGAAACATTATCAATACTTGGAAGCAGAGTGACATTGTCACAAGATGGATGGTTACTACAGATATACTTAACACATCTTTTATAAGAAGGTTGGGCAGCTTTACTGATTAAGTCATAGGTCACCTTCCATTGCAGACTGGTCTAGCAGGTGACAGATATTCATCCATCCACCCAGCTTTCACCAGGTCCTATGTTCTAAGGGGACAGATTGAGGAAGTTTGTTCCATTCACAAACCAGATGCTATAGCTACAGGCTGTGACGATTACTATAAGGCAAGAGTGCAATGAGATCATAGCGAAGGATTTTTGTTTAAGGCAAAGGGTTTTTTTCTTCCTTAGAAAACTGTACACTTAGAAAGTGGTATTTGTGTTATTTAACCTACTTATCTTCTTGGAACTGTTTATCTTCTGTGTTGATGCAAATCTCTGTCTGGAATCATTTTCCCTCTGCTTGAAAAGTTTCCTTTGACATTGCTTACAAAGTCTATCTCAGGAAATGAATTCTCTGAATTGTTTATTTAAGGATGTGTCTAATTTTCCTGGATTCTTGGAGGAGTTCTCTGCATTTATAATATTTGGTAGAAATTTTATCAAGCATTTTAAAGATAATATTTAATATTCTGTTTGTCTTAATATTTTCTGATGAGGAACATATGATACCTGGGTAGATAGATTTCTATTCTCATTCTAGGTACTTTCAGGGGGAAGTGAGATATCATTAATTTTAAATAATGTATGTCTGATCGGCCAAGATGACATGCATCTCTAGCTCCAAAAAGTTAGGGGGCCCAGAATGAAGGATTTCTCAATCCAAAAATTTAAGAGCAGGATGAGCAGCCTAGAGACTCCCTCTGTATCTCTGCCTCTGGCTCTGCCCTTCATACACACACACGCGCACACACACACACACACACACACACACACAGAGCAATATAATTTGTGGTTGGTTTTTAAGGAATTTGATAATTCAGACAGGTATTAATACTGACACTAGATTTCTCCAAAATAGTTTTTCCAATTAAAAAAGAAGGAACAATGTCTAAAAGTTGCTAAAGAC
>NC_034600.1:74141567-74169088 GCF_900095145.1 Mus pahari | reverse complement strand
CCTGGAACTCACTTTGTAGACCAGGCTGGCCTCGAACTCAGAAATCCGCCTGCCTCTGCCTCCCAAGTGCTGGGATTAAAGGCGTGTGCCACAACTCCCGGCTCGCTAAAGACTCTTAATTATAGTTGTTAATTACGCCATTAGCCTTCAAGTATAAATGATGATCATATCCCTTGTATCATGTTTTTCAGATTGGGAAGCATATTTGACAGTGAATAACTAATGTGGAAATATAATTACATGACTAATTAAAAATGCCACACACTTTCTTATAGAGAACTAAAGGGAACTAATTATATGTATACATAAATTATGAGAATTGCTAAACATGAAAATGCTATTTTTTGTTTTATGTTTTTTTTCCCTTGACATTGTGGATTAAACAAAGAGCCTCAAATTTACCCTCAAAGCACCTTGCCACTGACATACAAACACAACCCCTATTTTGTCATGTATGTCATGATCATGTTATGTTGTCCAGGGTACTTTACAATCCCCCTCCTCAAATAATTGTACTACCTAAGTCTCCCAAGTAGATCAAGTAGATAGGACTGTGGGGCATGTCCACAGGATTTGGCTAAAGTAATAATAATTTTGACCTAGGGAAAGAGTGAATGATTTATGAATACAAATATATATTAATTTTTATTCAGGAAGCTCTTGACTAAACAGTACTGAAATTTAAATATTTTAAAATTAATTTATTTCCATCCCAAATGCTGTCCCTCCTCCCTGTCTCCCCCTAGAGTCCACTTTCCATCCCCTTCCCCCTTCTTCTCTGAGAGGGTAGGGTACTCCCTTACCACAGTGCATCAAGTCTCTGCTGGGTTAGGTGCATCCTCTCCTATTGGGGCCAGACAATGTAGCCCTATGTGCCAGGGCCTCGGTCTAGCCCTGTATGATCTTTGTTTGGTGGGTTAGTCTCTGAGACCTGCCAAGAGTCCAGATTAGTTGATTCTGTCAGTCTTCCTGTGGAGTTCCTAACCTCTGTCCAATGTTTGGCTGTGGGTATCTGCATTTGTTTCAGTCAGCTCCTGGGTAGAGCTTCCCAGAGGATTTTTATGTTAGGCTATTGTCTTGCAAGCATAACAGACAGTCACATTAGCATCATTAGGGGTGTCAGGGATTGTTGCTTGTCCACGGGACAGGTCTCAAGTTGGACTGGTTATTGGCTGGCTATTCCTTCAGTCTCTGCTCCAGCTTTGTCCCTGGATTTCTTTTAGACAGGACAAATTTTGGGTCTAAAGTTTTGTGGGTGGGTTGGTGTCCCACTATGGGTCCTGCCTAGGAACAGGAGGTGGCCTCTTCTATTTTCCTGTCCCCACTGCTAGGGCCTCTCAGCTAAGGTCACCCAAATTGACTCCTGGGAGCCTTCCTCACCCCAGGTCTCTGGTACTTCCTACAGATTTCCTCTACCTCTTCATTTCCAACAGCTGTAGCTTTCCTTTCATTCTCCCATCCCTCTGACCCTCTCTTCTGTCTCTCCCCAGACCTGATCCTAACCTCATTTTCTCCATTGATTTTTTTTTGGTTGAGGGACATCTAGGTTGTATCCAGTTTATAGTTATTACAAATAAAGCTGCTATGAACATAGTGGAACATGTGCCCTTTTACTATGGTAGAAGATCTTTTGGATATATGCCCAGGAGTGATATGCTAGGTCTTCTGGTAGAGCTATGTCCAATTTTCTGAGAAACTGCCAGACTGATTTCCACAGTGGTTGTACAAGTTTTCAATCCCACTATCATATAGACTAAAAATTGTTTCATCATACTTTCTTTGTGATAAAGTTTTGGTTTTTATCCATATGACGCATGCAATGAGTTGTCTTTCTGTGATAACAGTCACATCACGAGTGATCCTCAGAAGTAGTGAACTGGCCAGCATTTTTAGACACTATGTGATCTCATATGACTACTACACTCAATTAAAAAAAATGAAATGTTTTGTGTGTGTCTAAAATCTATAGAGGAAAAAGTTATCTTAAGTATTTGTTAGATGTTAAAGTAGATGTGTATCCTAAAATATGCATTGTTCACAGACGTTAAAACTACAACTACAATCTGTGAAACACAGGTCTTAGAACAGCAATGTTTTAGAAGAGAAAATGATGCAGCCTACTTTAGTATTTATAGTCATTTGAACAATAATGGCAACCATAGACTCATATATAATGTCCCCAGTTGGTGAAACTAGTTGGGAAGGATTTGAAGGTATGACCTTGTTGGAGGAACTATACCACTGGGGTGGGCTTTGAGAGTTCAGAAGATTCAAGGTCCATTTAGTGCTTTCTGCCTTATGAAGATGTGAGTTCTCCTTGCTAGCTGCATAACTTGGAAAGTAGGCCCTGCATGTCACCTGAGGAGCACATTAGAGCTGGCCCTTTTGGAAGGCGATTGGTAAGTTACACCAGGGTACCAGAGATCTGGCACTGCCACTCTCCTGCTTGCAAGTAGTGGTGTGGGTGTTGGGTGATGCCCTCCAGTCTCACCCTTTGCCACCTGTAGTAGTCAGGGGAGCTGGCCCAAGGGCATGAGAGCCTAAGACTTCACCCTAATCCCTCACTGACAGTAGCACGTGGAAGAGCAGGCCCTGTACCTTTCCTGGGCAACACATTGGATATGGCCCCTCACAGGCTGCAGCACTTGGGAGAGTGGGCGCTGCACCCTGACTGTGGAGGTGGTTCTGGAGGTGTGGGTGTGAAACCATGAGACCAAGAGAGGAATGGAATATTACTCAGCTACTAAAAACAATGACTTCATAAAATTTGCAGGCAAATGGATGGAACTTGAAAATATGAGAGATCACATAGTGTCTAAAAATGCTGGCCAGTTCACTACTTCTGAGGAACACTCGTGATGTGACTGTGTTTTGGTCTATATGATTAATTTTAAATTTAAGTCAAAGAAGGAAACAGGGAAAGAATGAAATTCTTATATTGATATTAATCAATGATATTACTGGGTAATTTATTTAGAACTTTAATGTTTTGATCTATACAGCATTGCTATTTTGGAGAATAAATAAAAAACCTTTAAACTGTGAGCTAGATTATATGTCATATATTTTGAGTGCATATATTCACATATATTAAATATATATATATATATATATATATATATATATATATATGTAATATTATATGTGGATGAACCCCAACTAGATGACTACAAAGTAAGTAAATACTATGTCTTAACTGAAATTGTAGAGCTGGAACAATGACTGGAATACTGTTTTAAAAGATGGAGTTATACAATGGACAGTGGCTCTGTCAGTGACAGTTGGACCCAGAGAGTTGCTCTGTTGGTGACACCATGGCCACCAGTCATGTGTAACTGATATTTTCCTAGCTGAATATCTGAGATCTGCTCAGAACTCTGTGACTCCATTGATTTTGGTAATGTAACTATAAAATAACCAAGTGAGGAGAATATTTTCTCAATGTTATTCACAAATATGAAAGAAACTTCTTTCTTGACAGATACTGTTTCACAGAAAACACTAACGGAGTATAACAATCTACAAAAATAGAAATAGTTCAAAAGAAAAGTGAAAGAATAATTAGGGAAGAATTAAAATGCAGTGTGTGTGTTTGTATGTGTGTATGTGCTTGTTTGTAGAGCTTGCATGTGCATGTGTTTGACATATTTGTGTAGGTTCAAGTGAAGGTCAGAAGTCCATGCCTGGTGTCTTTCTTAATCATTCTTCAACTTTTTGTTTTGATGACAAAACCACAAAGTTGAGCCTCATAATCCAGCAAGAGACTCAGGCCAATGAGCTTCATGGGTTCTCTGTCTCTACCTCCTAAGAATTTATATAATAGGCACATGCCACCACACCTGGCTTATCGTGGATGTTGGATAATGAGCTAAGGCCTTTAGGCTTCTATAGCCTGTGCTTTACTGACTGAGCCATCTCCCTAACCACATGTAGCAAAAACTTTTGCTCTTGATCATAGAGCCTTTTTAGTATGTTGAATTCATCGTAGGTAATATAGGTCTAGATGCAAACTGTGAGTTTCATTACCATGCCATATTGACTTTTCAGGAGCATTTAATATCCAATATCCAATGTGGAAATATTAAAATTTGCAATTCAAAGGGAAATATTAGTATTAGTCAGCCCATTAATACTAATTAATTAATTAATACTGTTTGTCATAGTACTCCTACAGTGTTTACTGTTACCAATTGTCAGCATTTTGCTTCCTAAATTAGTCATCTTGTGTTATTATTTTGATAAATGATGGATTTCTCAATGTGTGTGCATGAATATATATGTTTGCTAATAGTAGGAAGTCGTATGATGTGAATTACTAATGGTAAAATGCCTGTGCAGGTCCCTCTACTGTTCAGTGACTTCATGACATACTCTTTAAAATTATCATAACTGGTAACACATATGTGCAAACCCATGGGATACATGCTAGTTTGTATGCATGCACACATCACTTACTCATGCTGCCTCCCTTCTCTGTCTTTAGCACACCCACTTACCAGCTTCTTTTTCATCCCCTAAAGGTACCTTGTCCCTTCTTCCTGCAACTTCTGCTCCCCTTCTCCAAATCTAGTCACCTGTATCCACGCCATACTTGCAGTAAGTTAATTCATTGCCTTCTATAAATGAGATAGAACACATGATGCTTGTCTTTCTGTGTTTGGCTTGTTTCTCGTAACACAGTTCTCCCCAGTTCCATTAATATTGTTGAAAATGACAGTTTTAATCAAGTTCTAACTGAGTCATCTTCTATCATGTGAACGTGCAGCTTTCTCCCCAATTCATGGTAAAGAATTCTAGATTGAGGTCACATTTCGGCTATCTTTAATGTTTTTGTAATAAGCATTACAGTGCAAGTGACATTTTGGCCACAAACAGAATTGCTCTAAGAGAAACTTTCTCCAACTATTTTGTTCCTGATCCTTCTGTGCTCTGTTTGTCTTCCCTGATGTTTCTAGCTACCCACAGACACTGGTGAATGCAGGTGCTAAATTTATACTATCAATACATCACAGAGAAAATGTGAAGAATAAAAAAAACACCCTTCTATAAAGTAGACCATTCTGATTTCTTTTCACACTTTCAGAGTACATTTAGAATGTGAAGTATCACTTGAGTATCAAAAATTAAATATAAAAAAATTCTTGGAAGTGGAACCACAAGATTTTGTGGTAGCTTGACATTTGAAAAGCATATATACTACCTTTTAATTTTCAGTAAATAAAATAATACTGAGTACACAGCTGTACAAATCTGTGACAAATACTTTTGTGGAATAATGTAGCCACATAATTCTGCACAGTATATCAATAGTTATTTACTTTAAATATTAACATTTATTATTATCACATAAAATGAGTATAAGTACCCCCAAAATATTCTTAAACTTAACATGTATCAATAAATACACAATATGGTTTTTAATTTTTTAATTTATTATGAATATTCATGACATATCATTTTATTGTGCAGACACTTAAACATTTATGGGAATATTTTAACTTAGTCATTTTGTGGAACTAACTACAAAAGGGCTGCAGTGGGCTTGTATTAAGTTCCAGTTCCCAGTGGCTATCTTGTTGTTCATGACTCCATGATTAACACACAAAAGATATATTTTAGAAAGTATGTGTGTATTCATGAGATTTATTAGAAATTATGCATAAGTGTGCACACCATGTAACATTCCAGTTATCTCATCGAATTTCCCCTTCATATCCTCACATTAATCTAACTGTGCTTGTCTCTTTTTGATCACATTTTGTGATTTTTTTTAAAAGACATCAATTATATCAGAATCCCTTTGATGATCTCACGTTCCTTTTATTTGTTTATTTATTTTTATTTATTTTTCCATGTGTATCTAGGGGAATGTGCATGTGCACACATAAATATGGAATCCAGAGGACAACCTCAGATGTCTCCTTCAAGAACATCATCCAGTTTACTTTTGAGTAAACTTTAGTAGGCTTAGGAATATCTGATTTGACTATCGCACATGGTCAACACATCATATAAATCCTTCTGTCTATGTCTTCCTGGCCTTGTGCTGCCTGGCTATTTTACGTGAATTTTGAGGTGGAACTTAGATCTTCATCTCTGTGCCTCAAGTGCTTTTCTGATTGATTCATCACTGTTATCCACGAACTTGCCTTAAGTTTATTACTTATGGAAATTTTATTTCCAACTAAGAAAACATCAAGGGATCTAGGTATCAGCACTTAACATATCCTTTGGTCACAGCACATTCAAACCTTAGTAATATGCAATTTAAAAATGGCCAAAAGATAAAAAAAAAAAAACAAACAAACTAGGAAAACAACTGTGGAATTGAATAATTCTATTTAAAAGTTTTAATACAGACTTGATTTTCCTATGTTATATTACTCAAGTATATAGTCAAAGTCTTATCATTAAGTTCTGGAGGAAAACCAAGCGCAAAGGCCTTGCTGACTAGCTTGCATGGTACTGGAGAGTACTATGCATGCCACTTGGGGAGAAAGACCACAAAACAATTTTACTCTGTTGTCAACTGTTCTACCTAAAATAATAACTTTTTAGAAGATTTGCACATTAGTGCTATAGTGGTACTAATGTTGTAGATTCAACCAAATACTTTTTGATTGAGTTGAAACTTACTCTATAAGAATGAATTAATGATTGGTATTGTTACTAAGCCAAAATATTTTTGACTCCAGAGGAGAACCTAGTATGATTAGCCCATTAATTTGATTAGTATTTAATTGTCCCTTGACATCTCATCTTTGTATTCACAGATTAATCAATATCTAATCCTTCATTATAGAATGTTCTTTTAGTCTATAGATGACAATGAGACCCATAACAAGTTAACATGCAAAGCCTAAGATGGTGGAGCGCTAAGCTACAAATATAAAAGCTATATTTCAGCCTTTACCCCAGTGTCAGATGAATGGGGAAAGAAAATTTAATAGCCAAAATTGTTCACATTTTTGACAAAACAAAATTTGTTGAACATAAAAGGGCCATTACATACCTGAATTCATAGTTCCTGTGAAAACAGGCCCACCCTTCTCTGAGCAGCTATTGGTAAATGGTGGCAATCATGTGGGAAGACTCAATTCTTTTTTCAGGTATGTGTACAATGAGGGGCTACCTACATCTCAGGAGTTGTTCCACATCTATGCAAATTCAGGCAGTGCTTAATGGATTCATTGGATAAACAAAGTACCCCCCATGCCCCAAGGGAATATGAAAAAATGAAGGGAAAGTGTTGGTGGGTGTATGGGGTGGTAAATGGAAAGGAGAGAATAGGGGTGGGTTTACTCAAAATTCACTATATATGTGTAAAATTCTCAAGCAGTAAAAACTTGAAATGATTAGAAAAAATAAAAAGGAAAACAAAACAAAACAAAACCCACCATAATTAGAGGTTTTCTAGCAATTTCTTGGTGAAATATTTTTACACACTCTGTATGACTGGTTTTCATGTATACATAGTAATTCTGTTTCTCTATTCAAAGCCCATCACATAAAATACTCCAAAGGGAGTTGTGGACACGAATGTTGTGCTTGCATCCAGATGATCTGAGGATCTATGATCTCTGACAATAATGTATTGGAGTATTGATTCTCAAGGTGACACTACGAATATTCAAAGCATTAGACAGCTTTCAAGCTGTTGATGAAACCATTACGAATGGACTAATGATTTAAGGAAGGCCCCAGTTGGCTGGAGATATAGCTCAGTTAAAGTAGTGTGAGTTAGATCCCTTGCAAATCTCTAGCAAATCTCTCTCTCTCTCTCTCTCTCTCTCTCTCTCTCTCTCTCTCTCTCTCTCTCTCATGCACACACACCATCTTAGAAATACCCCTTGAATTTGCTTCCATGTAATAGTACAGCAAAGGGACCTGATTTATAATGATGTAATTTGTAAACCAAGAAGAGGGTACAAGCCTTCACTGTGTGGAGAGAAAACTTGGAGGGACCAGGGTGGTGTAATCTTGCATTCACTCCACCACTTGCAGGAGAAGCTGAGGTCTATAGAAAGTATAATGAAGCTCCAAGTTGTGGATCAAAGAGACAGTAACATCTTCTATTAAATGGAAGCCTAAAGAAAGGATACAGTTCAAAACTCTGATGAAGCATAGCTATGCTCAGCCACATGTGTGCCCACTGTCAATGAATAGAGGTGTAAAGTAAAAGCAACAGAACAGAGCCTTACTTATTATCTGAAGAGGCATTAACTGCAACCAACATGGTAATTAACTGACAAGTGACTATGCAGGACCAATTTTAGAGAATTAAAATGAATGTTGTAAGAAACAACACAAACGGTTTATTTCTCAAAAAAGAACAGTACTTTAAAACAGAAACAAATAAACATGTTGAAACTTCAAACATGGGTGACAATAAACTGAGAATGGGAACATCAGTTGGAGACAGATGAGAACTGAGAGATCCAGGATCCTGTAGGAGAAGGGGATGGAGCCAGTGGGACATTCCTTAGGTCTTTCAAATGTGTGGCAGCTAAGCAGGTTATTAAATACACTGAGCCTTTATTTGGCAACTGCATATTGCAAATTACAGTTATAAGAGATTTTTGTCTGAAAATAAGATGCAAATATATGGGACAGAATTCTCTAAGAATGAAAAGTTGCAATAACTAAATAGTTCTAACTACATAGTTATTATTAACTTATTAATGCCATAAGATATGAATAAATATAAGACAAAAAATGAAGGAAAAGTGAAATTTTCTGTGTTTCTTTATTTATTTATGATAAAATACAGATTCTGCTTTTCCTTAGATTTTACTATACAGAGGACTTTAAATGTAAGAAATAAATTTTGTCAAAAGCAAGAAAGGAAAGTAGAGTGGAGGTAGCTAGAGAGATGGGTCAACAGTTAAGAACATTTTCTGCTTTAGCTAAAGACCTAGGTTTTGTTCCAAGAGCCCACACAGTGCCACACAACTGCCTGTAACCCCAGTTTCAGTGGCCCATCATCATCTTTTGGCATCTGCTGGCATTGCACACCCATGGTATACATACCTCCAGGCAAACACTCATACATGCAAAGTATAAATAAATAAATCTGTAATAAACAAGAAAATAGTTAAATGGATTTTATAACTAAAAATGTCTAGCAGCAACTTGCATACAATAGGAAACAAGTGAAAAAAATATATAAAGACAATTATGTATCACACACAATTCCCCCAAAATGGAAAGAAATGATGAC
Organism: Mus pahari; assembly: GCF_900095145.1. Classification (NCBI taxonomy): domain Eukaryota; kingdom Metazoa; phylum Chordata; class Mammalia; order Rodentia; family Muridae; genus Mus; species Mus pahari. The sequence goes on along the minus strand of NC_034600.1, from coordinate 74,159,868 downwards.
AGAATTAAATGACCTACAGTTTAAAGATCTTACACTAGCTCCTCTGGTTATACAGAATAAACAAATCAGGGCACATGACACTAATGTCTATTGCTTTTCAGACAATCTCAAATGTTCAGTTTTTTACCAATAAAGTCTTGTGAACCAGAGGGTGGGGTGAAAACCTGCTAGCTCAGTGAGGCAGAGAAAGCATCCAGCTGTCCTTCCTCCTCAACCAACCTCCCAAAGGGAAATGGAAGCACTTCTTCATACAATCTCAAAATCTTTTTATCCATCTTCCTGACCCCCTCTTGCTCTCTGTGTTTTTCCTTTGTTCACTCCTTGTCAACTGGTTTCTTGTTTTGCCTCTTGACCTATGGTTGACTTTATTTAACCCTGTTTCCAAAATCAGAAAGCTCTTAGACTGAAGGCGAATGCTAGCTGAGCCACAGCACAACTAGAAACAGGATTTTCCAGTAAATAATATAATCTCAGAGTTCACAGTGTAATCAAATATTGTGCAACACATTTATATGAAATTACAAGCCACAAACATAGCCCAGGTTGAAGGAAGGCATCCAAAGTGGTCACATTTGTGCTGAATGCTGAAGAGTGTGGGTCAGTGGAGAAGGTGATATCATAGGAGAAGGTAAGCCTCATGGAAGAATACTCCAGGAACAGTTCTTATGAGGGATTCTGACAAAGAGCAAGTACCCAGGCCTTCCTCTGTGTGACAAACAAGAGGCTTCTACTTAAAGCCCCTGGAGTGCAATGCATTCAGAGGACTGCTCAGTTGCACATAAGCTTTGCAGGTTCAAATATCCCAACATGTATTATAACAAAGGTAGTTGTCTTAGTCAGGGTTTCTATTCCTGCACAAACATCATGACCAAGGAGCAAGTTGGAGAAGAAAGGGTTTATTTAGCTTATACTTCCACACTGGTGTCCATCACCAAAGGAAGTCAGGACTGTAGCTCAAGCAGGTCAGGATACAGGAGCTGATGCAGAGCCCATGAACGGATGTTTCTTACTGGCTTGCTACACCTGGCTTGCTCAGCTTTCTCTTTTATAGAACCCAAGACTGCCAGCTCAGGGATGGCACCACCCTCAAGAGGCCCTCCCATGATCACTAATTGAGAAAATGCCTTACAGCTGGATCTCCTGTAGGCATTTCCTCACTTGAAGCTCCTTTCTCTGTGATAACTCCAGCTTGTGTCAAGTTGACACACAAAACCAGCCAGTACAGTAGTTTTGTAGATCATCAAGGAAGGAATCCATTCCAGGATGTAACACACACACACAAACACACACACACACACACACACACACACACACACAAAGGGAGAGGGAGAGAGGGAAAGAGGGAGGAAGGGAGGGAGGGAGGGAGGGAGAGAGAGAGAGAGAGAGAGAGAGAGAGGAATGGAGAGCTGGACACAGGTCAGCCAATGAATTGTTACATAAGCTGCATATGTAAACATGCCGATAAGCCAACTATGTTCCCCAGGGTCTTGTAAAGTCTAGACACAGTTTAAGGAATGCATTATGCTGCATGGAAACAGAGCAGGGGTAACTAAAGAGAATCTTCTCAGGTGGTGCCTGCCCTTACACATCTAGAGTAAGAAGGTTTAGCACATGGTAGAGAATTTAGAGAAGAAATTAGAGCAACACATTTGCCAGTGGATAGAAAATCTTGTCAAGACATGGATAAGGGCGATGCCGGGCAGGAGAAGGCAATCACTTTGGCTGTTTCAGGTGGATCTTCTTCAGTGCTTTCTATATGCAGCCCCTTTCTGCCTGAGATTCATGAGATTCATTCAGGAGTACTTGTATATAAAATATGTATATACTTCTTAGTGATAATAAATCATCAATAAATTTACCTTTAAGCAGGTACATAGCAAACTTAGTAAGTGTTAAGTTATAAATGTAAACATACCAGTCATTAACATTAAAATGAGGTTTGCCTAAGAATATTTAATGCCATATGTCCCCAGTACAGGGAATGCCCAGGCCAAGAAGTGGGAGTGCGTGGGTAGGGGAGCAGGGTGGATGTGGGGGAGGGTATAGGGGACTTTTGGGATAGCATTTGAAATGTAAACGAAGAAAATAATAAAAAAATTGGAAAAAAATATATTTAGTGCTGTATGGGAAGACGATGACAGCTGGATACCTGAGCTCTTGCAACTATGTTCAAAAATCATGTCATAATGGGATCCAAATTCATGGAATCATTGCAACAATCAAAGCCAACATTGGAAGTAATGTGCTTAGCCTCATATCTGCCTCAGTGACTGTCCAAAGACTATTTTGATTCAGAAAATTTCCATTATTTAGTTATATGCTATGAGAAGAAATAACAAATGTGTATCTAACACAGAAACAGACATGTCCTGCCACCAAGTAAAACCTTAAGTATAAGAAATGGGTTACATCTAAATGAGTTGATGATCAAAGGTATCCAATGGAAATCTCTAAACGACAAAGGCTATTGCCAAAGCTGTTGGTTACTTTACTGGAGAGAAGTGGACATAAGCCCTCATTCCTAACCCAGAAGTTGTCTCTAGTTGATAATCTTTCAGAAAGGAAAATTAATTTTCTCCAAAGGAGTCTTATTGTGTATACAAACAGCACATAAGGGTAGGTCTCATGCCCAGCAGTAGAAACCAGCACAGAACAAACTCAACGACATTGTTGGAGGTTCTTGTCTCATACTGTTTTTGTGTCAGGGTTCATATTTTGTATTTTACTTTATATTTTACCCTATAGGTCTTTTGCTTATAGATTATGGTTTCCAGTTTTGTGTCTTTATAAGGTGTGTACACATGTATATGTTTCTTTGTTTATATCTGATACTTGAGCCTTTTTCTTTAGTTGTGATTTTATCTTTTTGTTATTTGTGAATGTAAATGTCACTTTTGTTTCCTCTGGTGAAGGGATGAGATGAGAGCCATACCCAAGCTATATGAATCCATGGCTTTGGCTTGTCTGTTTAATCACCCCTAAACCTAGGCCTGGAAGCTTCTAGTCTCCATATAATCTATGCCTCTGCAAGAATGGACCTTAAAGGCTTCAGATTTCAGTCTCCAACCGAAGACTATTATGTTCCAGCCTCTGAGACTTTCCGCAGAATAAACTCACTCTTTTTAGCTTGTTCTGAACTCTGGTTGTCTGTTTCAATGCAGCTGCTCTGGCTCAAACTCCTCTCCAAGCTGGCTGATTCAAATTGGTTTCTCATAGCTTCTAACTGAAGTGTTCTGCTGGGAAAGATTGCCTCTGGACTCAGCTGAGCAGCTGAAATGAACTGCTCCCAATTGAACTGAGCACAACTGCACTCACGAGCACAACTCCACACTGCACTGCACTGCACTGCACTGCACTGCACTCAACTCAACTCAACTCAACTGCACAGCACTGCATTTCACAGAACTGGATTGAATCGAATTATCTTCCTCTTAGTCTTGTTGAAGTAGCCTCTCTTTCCTGAGCTGTTGTGTGAGACTTAAGCATATCCAATCTCTGAATCGTTCTCTCAAATCTTTCTCTGATTCATCACATTCTCTGCCTCGCAATTAGACATGATTGATTGGGATTAAAAGTGTGAACCACAAGTATGTCTGCATTCCACCCAGAGAGATTAAAGACATATATTTCAGTCAGAAGGATTAAAGGTGTGGGGTGTCTACTTTCCCCCTGGATCAAATCTTTGCATGTGATCCTTTGCCAGAGCAGTGATATTGGTAGATTAAAGTTACTATGCAGTATTTGTTTTGTCCTATTCAAGCTTCCATGACTCTATCTATCTATCTATCTATCTATCTATCTATCTATCTATCTATCTATGTATCTATCAATTGTTACTAGTATTAATAGTAGTAATAGTCTCTTTTCTAATGAGAAAGTGCAAGGAAAGGTGTATATTTGGGTAGATGCGGAAATGATATCAGGTAATACAGTATGTAAATAATCTATTTCAATAATAATAGAAAAGAAAAATTAAAAGTAAACAAGTATCAGACAGTTGACAAGCAGACTCCACTGCATTCTTGGTAGCTGCACAGTCAGGATCAGTGTCCTGGAACACTTTTTACCATCTGAAAAAAACCGATTTGTGCCACTATTTGGCAAACATTAAAATACAGATTAGCTTAATGGACCCTCTGTGTACCCTTCTAACAAGTGATAACAGTAGAGCTTTGAAAATCAATTCAAGTCCTGAAAATTTCACATTTATTTTGAAAAAAAAAAACCTTCAAAATGACTAGCACAGAGGACAGCATATTAAATAAATTGCTTAGAAGCATGGCACTGAATTACTGTTGTGTCCTTTCTTCTTTTTGCTAGAAGTAAGTGCAATATGATAATGTGTTTTTTCGTGTTATTTTTCTAGCAAATATCTTGGACTATACAACTCTAATCCTGAAGGGCAAATATTGAGTCCTTTCTAGCTGTCTTTCCCATCATTCCCTCCTCATCACTTTTGTTGTCTTCACGTCTATCCTTGTATATCAATCAATTTCTTATAGAAAACTGAATGATCTTTTAACAACCCAGTTAATTTTAAGATGTAGGTTATGTATGAGAAATTTAAAACCACCACCAAATACTTGATATCAAATATACTTAAAATGTGATAAAAATTAAGAAAGAAAAAAACATTTTGACCTAAATCAGATACCCTGAACATGACAGAAGAAAATGTGTGGAATAGCCTTGAACACATTGGCACAGGAGACAACTTTCTGAACAGAAAACAGATAGTACAGGCACTAAGATCAACAATTAGTAAATGAGACCTTATAAAGTTGAAAAGCTTTTGTAAGGTAATGGGTACCATCACATCAATTGGCCAATGTAGCAATCTACAGAATATATATATATATATATATATATATATATATATATATATATACTGGATCTTAGTCCTCTGTTGGATGTGGCTTTAGTAAAAACAAAATTTTCCATTCTGTAGATTGCTACATTGGCCAATTGATGTGATGATACCCATATAATATACAGTATATATATATATATATATATATATATATATATATATATATATATAAAATATCTATTAAATAATTGCTACAATGGCCAATTGATGTGATGGTACCCATTATATATATATATATATATATATATATATATATATATATATATAATATGTATTAAAACCCCAATATAATCCAATTTAAAATGAGGTACATATATAAACAATTATCAAGAAAGGAATCTCTAATGACTGAGAAAATCAACTCCTGGAAATATAACCAAAGAACACCCCATCCTATCACAGGATTATTTCTCAACCATGTTCATTGATGGATGAATAGCCAGAATCACTCATAATAGTCAGAAATTTGAAACAACCTAGTTGTTCAACAAGCAAAGAATCCATAAAGAATATGTGGTGGATTTACACAACGGAATATTATTCACCTGTTAAAATAATGACATCATGATATTTTCAGACATATCTAACTAGAAAGAATCATCGTGAGTGAGGCAACCCAAACTCAAAAAATTAATATGGTATTTATTTATAAAGGAATAGTAGCTATTAAGTAAACAATTATCAAGTTACAATTCACAGACCCAGACACTATGTTTTTCTTACAAGTACTCAACTCTAAGTCTTCCATTGTATGATCCGTGTTTGTTCAAAATGTTGGAGTTCTAAGAATTCAGTTTCCTGTGCTTTGTGCATGTATGCCCATATGTATACATGTTTATTTTAAAATTGATGTTTAAATTTAGGAGGCATTTGCTGAAATATTAGGTGGATGGGAATAACCAACCACAAGCAGTATAACAGAAATCTCTTACTTTATAGATTTAACAAATTCGTGCGTATAAATTAAATTTTGTTTGTCCTTTTTAGGAAGCTAATGGTATTTTCTACATATTCCATTAAGAGGCATTGTGGTTATTACTCATTACAGGGCCACTTAGGTAGCAATCTACCATGTACTGTCTGTTCTACTGGATTGCCTATTTTACCAATTATCTGGAAACATTTAATTATTCTGACTTTGAGCCATTTTTCAGTAAGGCATGCTACAACTACTTTCTGTTCTGTTGTTTCTCTTGTCAATCTGTTTAATGCATTTTTAATCTGAAACATTACAACTAATACAATAAACTGATTTTTTCTTGATAATATCTTTTATTAATTGTTTTTAAAATTATTTTATTTTTTTACATTCTACTCCTTGCCCCTCTTCTGTCCCCCTTCCCACAATTCCTCATCCCATTCCTACTCCCCCATGCTTCCAAGAGGGTGCTCCCACCCCCACCAGAACTCCCCCTTCCCTGGGACCTCAAGTCTCTCAAGGATTAAGCACATCTTCTCCCACTGCAGCCAAACCAAGCAGANCTCTGCTACATATCTGCCAGGAGCCTCNAACCACCTGTGTATGCTCAGTCTCTGGGAGCTGCCTGAGGTCTGGGTTAGTTGATACTGTTGGNCTTCCTGTGGGGTTACTAGCCCTTTCAGCTTTTTCAGTCCTTCTCCTAATTCAACCATAGTGGTCCCTGACTTCAGTCCAGTTGCTGAATATAAGTATCTGCTTCTGTCCCAGTCAGCTGCTGGNAGNGCCTCTCAGAGGACAGCCATGCCATGNTCCNGTCTGCAANCACATCATAGCATAGTACTGTCAGNTCTTGGTGTCTCCCCATGAGATGGATCTCAAGTTGGGCCAGTCATTTGGATACTGCCTCTGGGCCCTTTAGTTNNTTTGGCTAGGNNTTTATCTATAGTGTTGATCTTATCAGAGAACCAGCTTTTGGTTTTGTTGATTCTTTTTATCGTTCTTTTTGCTTCTATTTGGTTGATTTCAGCCCTGATTTTGACTGCTTCCTGTCTTTGACTCCCCTTGAACGTGTTTGCCTCTTTCTGTTCTAGGGCTTTTGGGTGTGCTGTTAAGTTGTAGGATCTCTCCAAGTTCTTTACAAGGGCACTTAGTGCTATTAATTTTCCTCTTAACTCTGTTTTCATTGTGTCCCATAGGTTTGGGTATGCTGTATCATCATTTTCATTGATTTCCAGAAAGTCTTTAATTTCTTTATTTCTTCCCTGAAGAAGTTATCATTGAGTAATGAGTTGTTCAGTTTCCACGGGTATGTGGATTTCTGTTGTTTTTGTTGTTACTGAAGTCAAGCTTCAGTTCGTGGTGATCTGATAGGATGCATGGAATTATTTCAATCTTCTTGTATCTGTTGATGCTTCTTTTGTGACCGGTTATATGGTCAGTTTTGGAGAAGGTACCATGAGGTGCTGAGAAGAATTTTTCCATTTTAGGGTGAAATCTTCTCTCTATATATATATCTGTTAAATTCATTTGGTTCATAGACTCTATTAGTTTCACTGTGTCTATGTATAGTTTATGTTTCAATGACCTGTTAATTGGTGTGAGTGTGGTGTTGAAATCTTTCACTATTATTGTGTGGGGTACAATGTGTGTTTTGAGCTTTAGTAAAGTTTCTTTCGGTGGCTTTTTCCTTTGATGAATATGAAGTGTCCTTCCCCATCTCACCTGATAACTTTTGGTTGAAAGTCTATTTTATCAGATATTAGAATGGCAACTCCAGTCTTTTCCAGGGAGCATTTGCTTGGGAAACATTTTTCAGCTTTTTACTCTGAGGTAGTGAGGTAGGCACTCTGTCTTTGTCACTGAAGTCTATTTCTTGTATGCGACAAAATGCCTGTTTACGTATCCAGTCTGTTAGCCTATGTCTTTTTATTGGGAAATTGAGTCCATTGATGTTGAGAAATATTAACAGATTTCAGATTGTTAGTTCCTGTTATTTTGTTGCTGGAGGTGGCATTATGTGGGTATGATTCTCTTCTTTTGGGTTTGTTGTGAACTGTTTAGTTTCTTGTATTTTCTTGGGTATAGTGACTGTCCTTGTGTTGGAAATTTCCTTCCAGTATCTTCCATAGGGCAAGATTAGTAAAAAGATATTATTTAAATTTGGTTTTGTCATGGAATATCTTTGTTTCTCCACCTATGATGATTGACAGCTTTACTAGGTATAATAGCCTGGGCTGACTTTGTGTTCTCTTAGGCTCTGCATGGCGTTGATCCAGGTCCTTATGGCTTTTAGAGCCCCCGTTGAGAAGTCTGATGTAATTCTGATGTGTTTTTGTATGTTACTTGTCAGTTCCCCTTAGAGCTTTTAATATTCTTTTTTTGTTCTGTGTATTTAGTGTTTTGATTATCATGTGACAAGAGGATTTTCTTTTCTGGTACAATTTATTTGTTGTTCTGTAGGCTTCTTGTACATTTATGGCCATCTTTTTATTTAAGTTGAGGTTTTCTTCTATGTTTTTGTTGAAGAGGTTTTTCTGGCCCTTTGCCCTGAGATTCTTCACCCTCTTCAATTCCTGTCATTCCTAGTTTTGATCTTTTTTCATTGTGTCCTGAATTTCCTGGATATTTTCGGTTAGGAGCTTTTCACACTTTGTGTTTTCTTATACAAAGTGTCAACATTGTCTCTGGTCTCTGGTCTGCCTGAGCTTCTCTCCTCTCTCTCTTGTGTTCTGTTGCTGATGCTGCCTCTGCGGCTCCCGGTCATTTTCCTAAGTTGTCCATCTTCAGGGATGCCTCCCTTTGTGCTTTCTTTATTCTGTCTATTTCCATTTTTAGTTCTTGGACAGTTTTGTTCAATTCCTTCATCTGCTTAATTGTGTTTTCCTGTATTTCTTTCAAAGATTTGTTCCTTCTTTAAGCGCTTCTACCTGTTTGCCTGTGTTTTCATGTATTCCTTAAGGTAGTTCTTAAGAACCTCTTTAAAGGCTTCTATCACCTTCATGAGATGGAAATTTAGGTCATTATCTTGCTTTTCACGTGTATTAGGGTAGCCAAGGCTTGTTGTGGTGGGACAACTGGGTTCTGATGGTGCCACATTGCATTGCGTTCTGTCTCTAATGACCTTGTGTCTACCTCTGGCCATCTGGTTCTCTCTAGTGCTAACTGGCCTAGGCCTCTCTGATTGGAACCAGCCACTTTGAAATCAGGTGGAGCTCTGTGGCCTGAGTTGGAGCTGGTAACCTTGGAGGCAGGCAGTGTTTTCTGTGGTGAGTGTGGGCCTCCTATGTCTCTGGTTACTGTGGACCTCCTGGGAGGCTGCAGCATTTGGGCGGGTATCAAACAGGTGTTTTATTATTTAGTGTTCGTTACTGATTTGTTTTCTTTTATTATCAGGTTCATTAATTTCTTTGTTGTTATTTGAAATCATTTTCATATATTTGTAAATTTATTATGTATATGTCTAATGTCAGTATTTTGTATCAGGCACTTTAAGGCAAACATTTATTTATAGATTGTTTATATTCTTAAATTTTATGAAGCTATATATGGTTGAAAAGCTTTATGTTCTTGGGCCATTGACCAGTCACTTAGCTCTCCATGAATTTCTTTGTCATAATACACTTACTTACCCATTTGTAAACAACTCAGTTTTTGTTTCGTTGATTTATTGCAAGTTTTTTATATTAACAATCATATAAATGTTTTCATTCATGTTCGTAATGATTTTATTTATTGATTGACGATTTTCAATTCCACATTTTCTTTTGTAATATTTGATATTTCTTTTCTCCAAATTGTTTTTATGTTAACATGGCCTTTTAATCTCAGCAACTTTCTGAGGTAGAAACTTACTTATTTTTCAACTTATTTATCACATTTGATGGTAGAATTTTTCTCCAACATTATATTTGATGATTTATGCAAATGAAACGTGGGAGATCTATCTTCACTCCCTGTAGTTTTAAATCTGTTCTGAGAATGCTTCTCAGCTCCATTATTCCTTGGGGATTTATCTCATAGTGTCTAAATATCTGAAAATTGTCTGACATTTTTTTTTATTTTAATGATATTTTTACTCTGAGATGACTGAGATGGCAGGTTCTTAAACTTCTTTTTCTCTTTCTCTTGTTTTTTTTTTTTAAATTTATTTTTTTCCTCATGCTTTGTGTGTGAAAATGTGGTCTTATAAATGCTGCACCTGAACCTGAGAACACTTGGCTGTCTGCTCTTGTATGCACTCTGTAATTGATACTGAGGCAAAGCTGATCCTCTGTGCCATTTGCTTTATTTACATCACTACTGATTTTCTATTTGTGGAATATTGTAACTACTGACAGAGGGGTGTTTAAGTCATCACGTATAATTTTGCAAACTTTATATCCATTGTTTGTCTCATTGGTTTAATTTTATATTTGGTGATAATCTCTATCTCTTAATTGTCTATTTTGATATAAATTTCAAATGATTATGGGTACATTGCACTCATATCTCCATGCTTATCACAACACTATATCCTCCATACCTCCCCCCTTTCCAATCTGGATCCACTTAATTTCTGACCCCCATCAGAAAAGAAACAAGCTTCCAAGGGATAATAGTCAAATCAAATAAAACAAAACAAAAAGTATCTCATTGAAGTTGGACAAGATAAACCAACAGATGGAAAGAACTCAACAGAAGGTACAAGAATCAGAGACCCACTCATTTACATACCCAGGAATCCCATAAACACCAATCTGGAAGCCATAACAGGACCTAAAGCAAACGTGTGCAGGCCCTGTGTGTGCTGCCCCAGGCTCTGAGAATTCCTAGGAGTTTTGTGCATGTTATTAGACGGTCTCTTTTTCACTTAGTGTCCTCTGTCCATTCTGTCTCTTATACTCCTTCTGCCTCCTATTCTGCAGGATTCCCTTGACCCTGAGAAGTATTTGTACTGGCTAGGTTTGTGTCAACTTGACACAGCTGGAGTTATCACAGAGAAAGGAGCTTTAGTTGGGGAAATGCCCCCATGAGATCCAGCTGTAAGGCATTTCCTCAATTAGTGATCAAGCGGGAGAGGCCCCTTGTGGGTGGTGCCATCTCTGGGCTGGTAGTCTTGAGTTCTATAAAAAAGCAGGCTGAGCAAGCCAGGGGGAAGCAAGCCAGCAAAGAACATCCCTCCATGGCTTCTGCATCAGCTCCTGCTTTCTGACCTGCTTCAGTTCCAGTCCTGCATCCTTTGGTGATGAACAGCAGTATGGAAATGTAAGCCGAATAAACCCTTTCCTCCCCAACTTGCTTCTTGGTCATGATGTTTGTGCAGGAATAGAAACCCTGACTAAGACAGTATTTGATGGAGACTTCTGTGTTATGACTTAATGTTCCAAAATCTCTCATTCTCTGTATAATGTCTGTCTATGAGTCTCTGCATTTTTACCATATACTAAGGGAGGAAACTTCTCTGATGTTGCAGAGTATGGTACTGACCATATTTTAATTTTTTGGTCTGGGATATTTCACTCAACATCACTTTGCCATTACTATCCATTTCCCTGCTTCCCTGGCTGGATTTATTATTATTATTATTATTATTATTATTATTATTATTATATTTTACTTTTTAGATGTTTTTAATGTGTTTGTCTTTGAATGCTTGTGGATGTTGTATGTGTGTGGATAATATCTGTATGTGTATCAAAGTTCATTTGTAGAAGTGAGAGGACAGCTGTTGGTGCCCAGTCTCTCACTTCATCATTTAAAAACAGTTTCCTGTTTGCTACTGTATGAATTGAGCCAGCTAGTCCATGAGTTTCCAAGCATTCTCTTATCTCTGTTTCTCATCTTGCCTTAGGAGCATTAGGATTACAGGTGTGTACTACAGAATGTGAATTTCATAAGTCTAAGGATCCAAAGTTAGGTCATTGTCTTAGGGTTATACTGCTGTGAACAGACACCATGACTGAGGCAACTCTTAAAAAGACAACATTTAATTTGGATTGGCTTACAGGTTCAGAGGTTCAGTCCAGTATCCTCAAGGTGGGAACATGGTAACATCCAGGCAGGCATGGCACAGGAGGAGCTGAGAGTTCTACATCTTCATCTGAAGGCTGCTAGAAGAATAGTGACTTCCAGACAGCTAGGACAGGGTATTAAAGCCTATACCCACAAGGCCACACCTACTCCAAGAAGGCCACACCTCCCAAAAGTGCCACTCCCTGGCCCAAGCATCTACAACCATCACAGTCGCCATGCTGATTTAGCAAGTGCTTTCTTTCTTGAGCATCTCCAAGATCCTTTTACGTTTTAAAATGTGTCTTCTTTTGTTATGTTTTTTCCCCTCTGGTGTTAGCATTTTCATGAGATTACATTGTCTTTCCTCTCATCATCTTATCAGCTATAATATTTTCTATTTATTTGCATATGGAAATGTGGAGAAGGTATAGTACAGAATCAGCCATAGTTGAAAAAACTTTTCAACAGTCCTAGCAGGCGTGTTACATATATTGGCAACACCCTGAGTCCATTTAAAAATAGCACAGTATCACTTTAAAGACAGTTTAAGTAACTTTTAAAAGAACATCTATGGACCTTTATACATTCTATTGGATAGGTCACCATGTTAAGTAAAGGAAGCAAAATTAAGACCAATATTGTAGTTTCTTCCATATACAGAGAATACACACACACACACACACACACACAGACATCACTCTAGAGTATATGTGGAACTATGGGTAAAGAGGAAGGGCACAGGCACAGGTAGGAGATGGGGACTAACAAGATGAGGCATGGAGGGGTAGAGATATTATCAAAAAAGCAGGCCCATTATTTTCTATAATGAATACATACTAAGAACAAGAAAATATGACTTTCAAACATAATTAGCCTTCTGATGTTATTTTATTTTAAGGCCCTTAAAATGGCTAATTAACAATGCATTGTTTAATCAAAAGGCCATCCTAGCATCATTCTATTCTACTGGTGCAGACTTCCCTTGTTCTGTAGATGATAATGCGTCCCTATGGTGTGAAGACAACTGTGCCACACATGCCATGGCTGTGGAGCTCTTGCCCTCATAGCTGTCGCTGTCCTCCTCAGTTCCAGAGGCTGCTGCATTTATTACCTTCCAATATGTATTTAGGCTAATAATAAAAGAACTATTTTATTATGGTCCTTTCTGTTTAGACAGAAAGGGAAACCATTCCATATCTTGGTATTTTTTATAATAAACAACATAGAAACAACAGTTTTAAAAGCAGGAGTATGTGTAGTTAAATCACACTCAAATATAGGGACTAATGAACCTTTTAGTCTGCATTAAATTAAATGGTTATTAATTAATGATTATTCCTCACTACTACCTATCTCCCAACACTGATGGGTTATTATGATATCAGTCTCAAATTCCATACAGTTTAGTACGTAAATAGTACATGATTTATTTCCAAGTGAAAAATTTTTAGCAATTTATTTGCTTAAGACCTTCTCTTATTATGTAACTGAGGCTTTTCCTGAAATTGTCACTCTCTTCCTCTGCCTCCTGAGTATTAGAATTAAAGATATTTAATACTATACCAAAAGAAAGAATTTTTTAAAAAAGCAAGCAAACAAGATGAAAGGATGGACTATCCAGAGACTACCCCATCCGGGAATCCATCCCATCATCAGCCACCAAACCTAGATACTAATGCACATGCCAGCAAGATTCTGCTGAAGGGACCCTGATATAGCGGCCTCTTGTGAGGCTATGCCAGTGCCTGGCAAATACAGAAGTGGATGCTCACAGCCAGCTATTGGATGGAACACAGGGTCCCCAATGGAGGAGCTAGAGAAAGTACCCAAGGAACTGTAGGGGGCTGCAACCCTGTAGGTGTAACAACAATATGAACTAACCAGTACCCCCTGAGCTTGTGTCTCTAGCTGCATATGTAGCAGAAGATGGCCTAATTGGCCATCACTGGGAAGAGAGGCCCCTTGGTCTTGCAAACTTTATATGACCCAGCACAAGGGAACGCCTGGGCCAAGTTGTGGGAGTGGGTATGTAGGGGAGCACGGGCAGGAGGGGTATAGGGAACTTTCGGGATAGCATTTGAAATGTAAATAAAGAAAATAATAATAAAAAAATTTTTTAAAAAAGCAAGCAAACATGTAATCATGATGTCAATTGCATGATAGTTTTAGATGGAAACATTTGTAAGTCTACACAACTTTGTTAATTTGTGCTTTCTCATTAGCTTTATGTAGTCAATTTGATTTTATTTAAATTCTGTTCCTGGTTAGTGATTTTCACACATGTGTTCAATGCATTTTGCTCAGTCTCCAAAGAAGCCTTGACAAACTGTAAGAGCCAGAGGTAGTAGCCATCTGAATCAAAGAAGTGTTTGCCAAGTCTTGACAGGGCTTTTGCACACATGAGCTCACAGTGATTGTGACTCAAATGTGGGGACCTATGCAAGACCAGTTCAGGCAATATCCCAGCATAAAAGGGAGAAGGGCTCACGAAGCCCCACATCTAGCTGAGGAGTGATTGGCAACTGATGGAAGGTATTGCCAAACCATCAGTTTTCTTCATGGGCGTGTTCCTAGAGATGAAACACATGCTGCAATAGATGGTCTATCCATGTCTATGCAGGATCATCCACGTCTAAGTAGACTCACCGGGTTTTAAACAAAGCATGTGAAAAGTCATGGAAGGATAAAGGAGAAACTGTTTAAAGTTTTAAATGTTTGTCATACTTTGTCAGTTTGGATAAGATGGGACATAAGCATATGTCCATAATACAGTGAGCACACACACATGGCTGAACACTCTGTATACCTTAATAATAGCCCTTGTGTCATATTGAAAAAATGCACATGATAATGTGAACAGAACACTAAATCCATCTGCCAACTATATTTTAAATTGCATGTTTTCTTCACAAGTATTCATTTTTAATTGTTGAAATTTTCTAGATTTCTTTGGGATCAGTTCCCCATGTCTTCAACGCTTCAACTTCTGGAAACTGCACTTCTTTCTAGTAGCTTCTCCAAAATTCTCACAATATGAGTGAGATGCCTTGTGTAAGAAGATTTACTCAGCTTTTTTTTTTTTGATGATTTCCTCACTTAGTAGCACATGTATGACTCATCTGTATGGTCCTAAAACAGTAAATTTCCTTTTTTTTAAAACCAATTTTATAAAAATGCCATGTTTTGCTTTGGTAGTCATAAGTTGATAGATATTTCTCAAGAATAGTCATTTAAATAACCACTTGGTGCTTCTAGAACTATCCTGTAGAGCTAGTCCAAACTAACAGCGTTTAGGGAAATGCAGATAAAGCCTACAGTGATATAAAATACATCTAATAAAATGGACATTATCAAAGGAACAGAACAAAAATAATATTGATAATGATGTAGGAAAGTTGGAACTCTTGTGCTGATTGAGGGAAACATATATGAATTCAGTAACTGTGGCAAGCTGGATAGAAGGTCTTGTTCCTCAAAATCATAGAAACAGACTAACGTATGACCATGCAAATAATTGAAATAAGAATCTTGAGAAAATATGTACCAGAGTGCTTATGCAAATAATTGAAATAAGGCTCTTGAGAAAATATGTACCCCTACTGTTTCTTGAAGTTCTATACATAATAGCTAAAATTCATAATTTTCTTCATGCACTTTTGAAGTTTTAGTCCCTTAGTTCTCTCCCCGGAGCTGCTGCTTCTTCTTCTTCTTCTTCTTCTTCTTCTTCTTCTTCTTCTTCTTCTTCTTCTTCTTCTTCTTCTTCTTCTTCTTCTTCTTCTTCTTCTTCCTCTTCTTCCTCTTCTTCTCCTTCTTCTTCTCCTATTTTTTGCAAGTTAGTCTCTTTCATTTGCATTAGATTGATGATAAACCATCCAAGGATATTCAAGAAAACCAGAAATCTCCATTCATTTTTACTTATACATTTTGTAATGCTGTAATTTGAACTCAGTACCTCTTGCCTGCTCCTACTGAGTTGTATCTCAGTAAAATTAGCCTATTCGAAGTAGGTATCACTTTCAGCAATAATTTATGACATATCTTGATGTTCCAAAAGCACCAAGGGTTTGAACTACCACCAATGCTAAAATTCAATGGGCCTGAGTAACCCCGAGGATGAAGAAATAAAAGTAGAGACAGGTTTTGCTAGCAAAACACCTGTAAGAGGCAATTTTAATATAAATGTATGTTGTAAATTAATACACTGGCTGTTTTTCTTTATTTTAGCTGATTCCCCAGTAATGACACAGAGACATCAAGATTTCTTTTCAAGCTTTACTGCATTACCTGGGTAGTACTTTGATCTATTTCAAATATCTCATCTAATGTGGCTACCTCCCAGCCAAAATCCCCCCAATATTTGCTCCAGCTGAACTCTCATGTTGTCTTTTCTCCTTCCTCCTCATGGCTCAATCTGAGTTTCTCTTCTCTCCCTCCCTTTCCACTTGTTGGTGGATATCTTTCCCTATTCTCTCTTCTGCCCAGCTATCGGGTCATCAACTTTTATTGACAAGGCAGAGAATAAATGGTAAGCATTGTTTATACAAACTTGAGACAGGAGATTCTTAACATAAGCATTACAGTGCCATGTCCATATTGGAACAAGATGTGAGGGCAGAGAAACTGGAATTTGGATAACACAAGGATAACCTTTACACAAGCACAAAAAACATTATGCTTACAAATACTTGGTCAGCAGGAGGTAAACCACAGATCCAGTTAACTCACTGAGACACAGGAGTTTGAGACAACACAGAGGGGTGCATGGTAGTTTGCCATGTTCATCCTACACTTCAGTCTTCTAGAATTCAGCTCCAGAAGTCCCTGGTCCAAGATGAGAAAAACAGACCATTTCAATGGTCAGGCACATTTTATGAAACAGTGTAGGCAAACATCCAGATATTAATCTAAGGGAAAAGGACCCAGTGACATTTAAGTACTATATTTGTTAATATCACATGCACAGTTATTTCTTAAAGAAAAAAATAAGCATTGTGTTCTGTTGAGAATAAGGAGTTTAGAAAATTAACAGATCATCAAGACAGTGGTAAGTGATCATAAAAGAAGAAAAGCATTGCTGTGTTCTCAGATGACTGAACATACTCTTTGTGCGGATTTTAACGTTTGTACACGTTGCTATTTGACTCTAATATCCTCAAACCCCAGTATGCTGTTCTGAATGCTTGCTCTCAAGCTGCTATTGCTAGTGAGGACTAGGTGCAACAATTTTATCACTGTGGTTTTGCTTTGAAGTTTATACCAGATCTTCAGCTCACATAGTTTTTGTCTGCCATTAAGTGAATAGCTCCTGCTTTGTGCTCCTAGGACCACGATGCTGCATATATTCATAGAACCAAGGAGGAAAGAAAGCAGGCCCCATGGATGATGAACTGAATGTTCCAGCTCCCTAAAGCTAAATATCCCCTTCCATGCTTAAGATGTTCTCTCAGATATTTTGACCATTGAGATATGAGAATGACAACTACAGCTCTCTTTGCCACCTTCCCTTGAGGGAAATTATGGCCCTACATGTTGGTGTAGTAGGGATAAATAGAGGAACAGAGTGACAAAGAATGTCAAAGACACATTTATGTGGAGAGAGATGGAACATAATGAACTAGGAATTTAAAATAGTGTGATTATGCCTGACATTCACTGCAAAAACAGTAGGGCTGGTGCCTTTGAAACCTCAGTAGTTCTCAAACACCAGCCTAATGCCACACTTAGAAGGAATCGATGAATTTTTAGATGTTATTTTCAAAGGGAAAAATCAAAGAAAATAAAGTTATACTTAAATACAAAATTTTAGAGCTTTTCTTTCACTGCAAGTAGTAAACTCCCTGCAGGGACTGTGAGAAAATTATTGCCAAGAAAGTGTGGCTAGTGGCTGGGGACTTATAGAAGAAATTCAAGAAAATGATCACAAAAGAGTTCTAGAAGTGATTTTCCAGCTGAAAGAAAAAAAAAAAGATTTGATCAATTTTATATTCAGTGATCTAGAACACACAGTAAGATTGTAACAATGACTTAAGACAATCTTCATACCTTAGAGCAATTCAGGTTTTGTATGCTACAAGATGGTAATTTATATATTTATATATTATTAATAAATGTAATCCTTTATGATAGCACCATATGCTTATTATATATATTTTAAGAATGTGTTTTAATGGGGCATAATGTTGCAGTTGAATCATAATATAGGAAACTTATCTAATGACACCGGTTACCAGAGAAAGAGACTTAAATGACTGTTAAAAGCAGAGAAGTGGATGAGATACCTCTAATGAGATCTGATATGTGTAGCATGGTATGGTGTGGTATGGCACCTGTTATAGGATCTGATGCCCTCTTCTGCTGTGTCTGAAAACAGCTAAAGTGTACCCATATAAATAAAACAAATCTTTAAATAAAACTAGACTTAGGAAAATGTAGATGAGAAGAGCTACCTAAAAATGAATGAGCAAGAAGAAGAAATTTTGTCCATGGAAATATGTGGTATGTTTCTGCTTATTCCTACACTG
>NC_034600.1:74132708-74141187 GCF_900095145.1 Mus pahari | reverse complement strand
GAGAGAGAGAGAGAGAGAGAGAGAGAGAGAGAGAGGAGAGAGAGAGAGATTCATATATACACAGAGCCAGGGTAGTTTTACATGTATACTATACATACATGTACAGATAAAACAGATAAGCTGGATAAGTATATAGATAACAGATAAGTATATATTCATTCATTTTGTATGCCCAACTATATTTTCTTAGTAAAGTTACTAGTATTGTTATCCTTACTGAATTTGTCTCCAATTAACCCTTAATTAACCCTCCAAATAAGCCCTTAAGGTTTTACCCGTGTATGCATGTATATATGTTCATATACACGTTTTGGTTCTTTCACTCACTAACTTCTCTATGGTCTCTTCATTACCTCATATCTCACACACACACACACACACACACACACACACACACACAGAGAGAGAGAGAGAGAGAGAGAGAGAGAGAGAGAGACATAAAAACAAACACACCCAACATTCCTCATACGAGTTGAGAGAACCAAACCACTAATAACTTGCCTTTCTATGCCAGTCTTAGATTACTATAAAGATGCCCAGCTTTATCTATTTTTCTAGAAATCTCTTTTTTTATTAATCATTTTATTCACTTACATTTAAAATGATATCCTCCTTCCCGCTTATCCCTCCACAACCCCCCTTCCTATTCCCCATCTTCCCCCTATGCTTTGCCTCTATGAAGGTGCTCCTCCACCCACTCACTCACTCCCACCTCACCCCACTAGCATTCTCTATACTGGGACATCAAGCCTCCCTTCCCTCTTAGTGATGTCAGATAAGGCCATCCTCTATTACATGTGTATCTGGAGTCCTGGCTCCCTCCATGTATACTCTTTGGTTGGTGGTTTAGTTCCTGGGAACTCTGAGTAGTCCAGTTCATTGATATTGTTCTTCAAGTGGGGTTGCAATCCCCTTCAGTTCCTTCAGTCCTTCCCCTAGCTCTTCCATTGGGGTCCCTGGGCTCAGTCTGATGGCTGGCTGTGAGTATCTGCATCTGTATTGGTCTGGCACTGATAGAACCTCTCAGAGAACAGCCACACCAGGCTCCTGTCAGCAAGTGCTCCTTGGCATCAGCAATAGTGTGTATGTATGTGGGGGAGGATGTCTACAGATGGGATGGACCACTAGGTGAGGTGACCTCTGGATAGTGTTTCCTTAAGTGTTTGTTCCATTGTTTGTCCCTGTCTTTCCTTTGGACAGGAACACTTATAGGTTAAAAATTTTGAGATGTGTGGGTGGCAACATCCCTCAACTGGAGGCTATGCCTATCTACTGGAGGTGGTCTCTACAGGATGTATCATCCCTTTGTTGGGTATATTGGCTAAAGTCATCATTATGCCACTTGTTGGGTTCTGGGAGCTTCCCTGGAGTCTTCTCTACCTCCAGTTCCCCATCCCCCACTGCTTCATATTTCTATTCAATTTCCTGACCCTCTGTACTTCTGTCCCTTCTAATACCTGTTCCTGCCCTTTTTCCCCACTCCCTCCCATGTCCCTCCCTCCCTCTACTTGCTGTGATAATTTTCTTCCTCGTTCTATGTAGGATTGAAGTGTCTACATTTTGGTCTTCCTTTATGTATTTTTTAGAGATCTCTTTTATATTCACACTTTTTATATGCTCTTGTTATACACAGTCTTTATTGTCTCTGAGGTCTGTTTACCTTTTTTATAGTTTATAGCTAATAGTTTATTTGCTTGTCAAATACATGTCTCTACTACACTGACTCTAAGATAGAGGAATCAAGGAACAATTTTCCCTATTGATTACAAGAAATACAGTCCCCAGTTCAGCCTTTATCTCATAGTAGACTTTAAATACAATGAAAAAGTTTGGATGGACTAATGAAATAAAATAGAGAAATAAATTGAGCAAATCTCTTAGTTTATTATTTATGAAATTCTGTTTCATTGAACCTCTAGAATACAGTAGGATTTAATTATAATAAAATTGATTTTTAATTACGAAAAAAATTGATTGGGCCAGGAATAGCTACAGCTGGACTTTGAAAACAACCCAACAGTTCCACAGTGCATCCAAATTGAGAATGACTACTAGAACTACTTTCGTACAACAACGAAATTATCTGTCAAACCTAAGCAGGCATTTCTACTGAGATGTTCTGGGATTTAAGATTGAAGCCATCTATAATATATTTGGGCTAGTTTACTGAAAAAAAAAATGGACAGGGTAGCAGAATTTCAGAGTGAGAAATATTCATCAACGGTGAGATAATGTCACAGCCCTGAGCTCACTCTATAGATCGTAACAACAGGCAGAAACAAATAAAGCCTGATCAATACAATCGGGGAATGCAAAAGGATGCAAATTCACAACTTTTCATGGTCTTAAACAAAACACTTTACAAGAAGACCTTTTCAATGCTTCTGCTCTGATCATGTCAACAACCATCATACCCCTAGTGAGTGCCACGTAGACACATATCAGTAACTACTGTGCAGAGCCTTTGCAAACTTATGAAGTAGGTGGACAGTTGAGTTACTCAACATACAATAGAATACTATGTAAGCTTGCTAAATGGACAGCACATTTAGACACAGAAAATTTAGGGTTTGTTCTTGATTTTTCCATGATAATTTGCGGGAACCTCTGGGGAGATTGGGCCATAGTAATTGCTTCTTTCCTGGTTTATTTTGACTTTTCTTATACACTCAGTGAAAGAAAGTCAACGCATGTCTGCTTCTGAATCTAGTCCCTGGCCACACTATTCTTCACAAAACCATGGTCTGAGCACTTGTAACTGATGGAACTATTCCCCACATAGTCCTGAACTACTTTTGAACAATGAGTCATCTTCTATATAATCAGAAACCAAACATGAATGTCAACATCTATTTTACAAAATTCTTGATATAGGCATCTAGATTGTTTTTATTCCCCTTTGGGCTACATAACAAAAACAGTTAAAAAGGCATCTTTATCTTTTCCAGCAATGAAAATTGTCTCTTTCTTGCCAAGTAAAAATGAACTTATCTGTTAAAATTACCGATCTCAGCAAACCTGTTCCTCTTTGTATACCTAATAGACACTCTGGGCAGTGATTAGTTGAAGGTGAGCTCCAGCTTTCATTAATAGCCTGATTATACAAATAACAGAATCATGAAATATATTGTGATAATAGCCCACAGAGCTACAAATGTTTTGTGACTTCACAGTCATTGATAAATAAGCAGTATTTATTTACTCATATCAACAAAACACTGTTTAACATAGTTTTGCTATTTTGATGCTTTATATTTTCATACAAATATAATCATTTTATTATATTTGAAATGTAATATTTTCCTACATAATAGAATAAATTAAACAATCCGAAATACCTGAAGAATTCATAAATTGATATAAATAAATTCTACCTTAGATGGTCATTATAGCTATTAAAAATCAGGCAAATTTTGTAGCTAAGGGAAAAAAATGGTACCATCTTTATAGTGTCAAATAATGGTTTGATCACACAGGGTTGTGCCTTAGTAGGTGTCTACAATAAAGATTTTTTTTTTAATTTTTAATTAATTTTTTTTTACATTCCATATTTTACCCACCCCCATCTATGTTCCGACTACTCCACATCCCACACTTCCCCCCTCAACCCTTGTCTCCATGTAGAGGTCCCCACCCCCACCCCCAACTCCACCTGACCTCCAAACTCCCTAGGTCCTCCAGTCTCATGAGTCCATCATTTCTGAATGAACAAAAACCCAGAAGTCCTCTATTATATGTGTGTTGGGGGCCTCATATCAGCTGGTGTATGCTTCCTGCTTGGTGGTCCAGTGTTTTCGAGATCTCGGGGATCCAGATTAATTGAGAGTACTGGTCCTCCTACAGGATAGCCCTCCTCCTCAGCTTCTTTCAGCCTTCCCTAATTCAACCACAGAGGTCAGCTGCTTCTGTCTATTGGTTGGGTGCAAATATCTGCAACTGACTCTTTTAGCTGCTTGTTGGTCTTTTGGTGGGCAGTCATGCTAGGTCCCTCTTCATGAGCACACCATAGCCTCAATAATAGTGTCAGGCCTTAGAACCTCCCTTTGCGGTGGATCCCACTTTGGGATTGTTGTCAGGCCTTCTTTTCCTCATGTTCTTCTTTGTTTCCATACCTGTAATTCTTTTAGACAGGAACAATTCTGGGTCAGAGGTGTGACTGTGGATGGCAACACCTTCTCTCACTTGATGTCCTGTCTTTCTGCTGGAGGTGGGCTCTACAAGTTCCCTCTCCCTACTGTTTGGCGTTTTATCTAAGGTCCCTCCTTTCCAGTCCTCTCACCTATCAGATCTCTGGTGCATTCTGGAGGGTCCCCCCAACTTCCTATTTCAGGAAGTTGCCTGTTTTCATTCTTTCTGCTGGCCCTCAGGTCTTCAGTTCTTTTCCCTCACCCAATACCAGATCAGGTTACCCTCTCCCTCCCTCTCCCCACATACACCTTCCTTCCCAGGTCCCTCCCTCCCTCCCCAATTGTGATTGCCTTCTTCTCTCTCCCGAGTGGGAGTGAGGTATCCTCACTTGGGCACTTTGGCTTTTTGAGTTCTGTGGACTGTATCTTGGGAATACTGTACCTTACTATACCTTTTTTTATTCTTTTTGACTAATTTCCACTTATTAGTGAGTACATACCATGCATGTCCTTTTGGGTCTGAGTTAACTCACTCAGGATGTTATTTTTTTTTTAGTTTCATTTGCCTGCAAAACTCAGGTTGTGCTCATGCTTAGTATCTGTGTAGTGTTCCATTGTGTAAATGAACCACATTTTCTGTATCCATTCTTCCTTCTGTCATGGGACATATAGGTTGTTTCCAACTTCTTGCTATCACAAATTATTGCATCAGTGGTATAGTCAGGACATTACAGCGTTCAAGTGTCAACAGCTTGGTGCCCAGCATTTGATGTCATTGTGAACTGATACAATCTTCACAGTGTGGACCTTTTGGAAGAAATCCAGGACACTGCTATGTGCCTTTTAAAGAAAAATTGGAAATCTGGTCTCCTTTCTACCTTTATAAGTATGACTTTGTCTACCACATTCTCTGGGAAGGATGTACTGGTGACTTATCACAACCAACTGAAATTAATGATAGACCATGAGCTAAAAACTGTGAAATTATGAGTTATAGTACACCTTTCCTATTTAAGACTTGACTGTCTCAGCTATTAAAGTGATTAAAAGCTTACATAATCATATAAAGCAACTTCTAAAAGTAAAATTGTGAGCAAAACATGAATAATCTTAGTCTAATTTATAATACTTCAAAGAAGATTTTATTGTTTAAGGAATTAAAATTACATATCATATTTTATTTAGTAATACAATTACATATAATTTTTTAAATTAAATTATTTTATGCTATAAAATATTAAAATACAGTTACAGCATAATTATACTCAAGAATAAATACATAGGAATTTTTAATCTTAAGTGTATTGAACTTACTTCCTTAATTCATGAGAAAATAATATGGAAAAATGGACTTTTGAATCCTAACAGTGCCTCAAGTTTCCAAAACAATACTGTACACAAAGACAATAAAGAGAATTATACGTCAAATCTATATCTAAAGAAGATCTCATCAAAGTGAGTTCAAGTATTTGCCATGTCAAGCGTGAGGTTTAGAAGCTGAGGAAATGCATGGGTGTGATACCAAGATTATACTAAGTGTGGTCTCATCAAGCAACAAATACAAGATAAAAGGCATTAGCAATTGGCAGTGGAGCTGGAGGTATGACTCATTGGGTTAAGTTTCGGGTGTTATCCCTAAGGACTTAGTTTAGTTTCCAATTCCTATGCCAGGTGGTTTCCAACCATCTGTAACTCCAGCTCCAGGGGATCCAACACCTCTGGTCTCTAAGGCTACCTGCATTCATATTCAAACTTACACATAATTAAAAATAATGTTGAAAAATTTTGAGATATAAGTTAGTCACTGTTTTTTTTAAAGAATTCTTCATTCTGGTCTTGTGTCTTTTTGTTTGTTTGTTTGTTTTGTTTTGTTTTGTTGTTTTGTTTTGTTTTGTATGAATCATTTCACATGATTGAGTCTTTGATTTTTTTGAGTTCTTTGTATAGCCTGGATATTAAACCTCTGTCAGATGTAGAAGTGCAAAGATTATTTTCCATTCTCTGGGCTTCCCCTTCATGACATCGATTATTTCCTTAGCTGTGTAGAATCTTTTATAGCTTCATGAAATCTTACTTGTTGATTGTTGGGTGAATGGAACCTATTTAAGAAGTTCTTCCATATACCTTTATCATGTAGGGAACTTCCCAGGAGTTGTTCCAGAAATTTCGTATTTTAGGTTTCAAGTCATCCACGTATGTTCCCCTTCTGTTATTGTCTTTGTTCATCTTAATTTTGAATTTCAGTATGTTATTTTATTATAACTATATGTATCCAAACTAAATATAAATGATTAAAGTAAAAAATTAAAAAGAAAAAAAAAACAGAGAAGTTACCCATGTACCTAGATATCATTAGTCTAGGGTACAGAGTTATTATTCAACACTACCTTTCGGTAAGCCTTTCATCTTTATCACCGAGCCAACTAATTATGCAAAAATTGAGAAAAATTCCCTTGACCTTCTGTGAAACATTTCTGAGTTTTAAAACGTAAGGCATTTCTAAAGGTTTTCACCCATCTGTGGTCTAATTGGCTCTTCTGGGTCATTGAGAATGAAATATCTCTTTCAGGATCCAAAACTAAATTTGGAGACTCAATTTCTAATGATATCTAAACCTTTTCTAATAGAACTTTGATTTTCATCATAAAATGAAACACTTGAGAATCTGTAGGCAAATTATCATGTTAAATCACAGGCACCTGTCCATATTTTAAATTATTCCACTGCAAGCTATTGAGATTATAAGAGTTAACTCTAGATTTTCTTTGCATAAAGCATGAAAAGTACAACATTTGAAACAAGATAAATACTGTTGACAGTCATTTTCTTTGAGAAACAATATCATTGTGTACTTTTCTATAGGTTAGAATGTATTTCAATACATACAGAGAGAAAGTACTTTAAAAACCTGTTCCTGCTTGTGTCATGAAATAAAACCTACTCTTGGCTTTATGAAGATAATGGCCCTGTAGCTACCAACATATATTCTTCACCATCAAAAAACCAATAGCACAGTCACATGTTCTTATATTTTCATAAAAAGTACACATAGGAACACACATATTACAATTTATTTAACTTAGTTATATACAACCTGACTGAATTGCTGCCTTCTATTTATTAAGTCTCATGACTCATTTGTAGTGGGGAAACTTTGCCATCAACTTAAATGTTCGTGAGTGGAAATTCTGTAGAGGAAATAATTATAAAACACTTAATACATATTAGTCCCCATTATAATCAAACTGCACATTAATCCTTACAGAGTATTTTTATTGCTCATCTTAGTTGATAATGAACCTAACACAGGTTTCTGAAAATTTGGTCCAGGGAAGACTCAAGTAATTTTAGAGGACTTTCAGATGCTTTGGGCCTCTATGCTTAGAGCCTTTGGACAATTCATGCTTTCTGGTTTTTGTTGTTGTTGTTTGTTTGTTTGTTTTGTTTTTTATTTTTTGTCATTTATTTAATTATTTATTTATTTACCTGCCTTTTTGTCCTTTGTTTGTTTGTTTATTCATTTATTCTTTTACACTCCATACTTTTACACTCCATATTTTATACCTCCCCCGTCCACCCTCTGACTACTCCACAACCCATATCTCCTCCCCACTCCCTATCTCCACGAGGATGTCCCCATCCCACAACCTCAACCCAACCAGAACTTTAAATATCCTGGGGCTTCCAGTCTCTTGAGGGTTAGGTGCATCATCTCTGATTGAACACAGACCTGGCAGTCCCTTGCTGAATATGTGTTGGGGGTCAGCTGGTGTATGCTGTCTGGTTGGTGGTCCAGACTTTGAGAGATCTCAGGGGTCCATGTTAATTGAGACTGTTGGTCCTCCTACAGGGTCGCCCTCCTCCTCAGCTTCTTCCAGACTTTCCCTAATTCAAAACCACAGGGGTCAGCAGCTTCTGTCCATTGATTGTGTGCAAATATTTGCATCTGACTCTTTCAGCTGCTTGTTGGGTCTCCCGGGTGTACAGTCATGATAGGTCCATTTTTGTGAGCTGTCTTAGTTAGGGTTTTACTGCTGTGAACAGACACCATGACCAAGGCAAGTCTTATAAAAAACAACATTTAATTGGGGCTGGCTTACAGATTCAGAGGTTCAGTCCATTACCATCAAGGTGGGAGCATGGCAATATCCAGGCAAGCATGGCGCAGGCTGCTGTACCAGATGTAGTTTCGTTACTTGAGCAAATTAACACATCTCCTGGCACCTGGTATGCAGCTATTGATCTTGTAAAAGCCTTCTTCTAAGTACCTGTCCATAAGGACCACCAGAAGCAATCTGCTTTCAGTTGGCAAGGCCAGGAGTATATCTTCACAGTTTTGCCTCAAGGATATA